>NC_141622.1:42702538-42760038 GCF_047967505.1 Dipteris shenzhenensis | reverse complement strand
GCAAGCAATCAAAGGGTTATGCAACTTGAAATTTTATTTCTTCACATTTTTAGATCTCACCTTGAGACCCAGCGGAGCGGGTCTCTATCCCGTCGTAGACGGGTCATGAAATTCATGCAAACAAAGAAGCATCTGGCCAAATATCATATAAGCGTTGTTTATCCACCAAATGAATAAGTGCTTCGTAATAAACATGAAAATTTTCTTTGTTGCCCAATAAACATGTTTGAATTTTATCAAGGAATAAACCATAACGAAAGCTTCTCTTTTAGTGTGATAGATTAATTCTATTCCACTCTATGTAGTATCCTATTAGCATAATACATTGCTCCGTATAGGCTTTTGGCCTTTCTCTACATCAAAACTGCTCCAATTGCTATTTGTGACACATTCACAAAGTCATGAAATGGTACTTTCCATTCTAGGGACTAAAGAATTGGTAGTTTAATCAACACTTTCTTTAATAGACAAAAAAATCCCTATTTTGTTTTTTAATCTAAATATATGGAACATACTTTGGGTTAGACTTGTGAAAGGTTGAGACATATGAGATAAATACCTTGAAAATCTATTCTTCCATTTTATTGAAACAATGAATCTACCTAATAGCTTCAAGTTTTTTGTGTGATGTGACATTTTTGATGGCTTGAAACTTCTGAGGATCTATTGTCATGCCTTCCTATGCAAGGATGTGGCCTAATAAAACACCTCATTTTACCCCAAATACACACTAACTAGATTCAAACTTACTCTTGTCATTTGACACTTGTTAAAACACAACATCAAGTGGTTAATATGTTTGGATTTCTTACCAAACACACTGAACTCATCTAAGAAGACCCCCATAAAACTAGTTAGAATGGAGCAAATAGCTCTGCTAAATCCATTTCTGAAAAGTTGGTGGTGCATTTTTTAGATAGAGGTCAATATATTGCTAGCAAAGGGTCTAATTTAGTTATAAATGAAGTTTTGTTTCTACCTTTAGGAGACATAAGAATCTTGTATCCACTAAATGCATCGAGGAATTTTTACATTTCATGCACTACTAGTGCATCTAATATGGTACCCCCAAATTAAAGTGTGATGGTTATTATAATATTTTACTTTCTATAATCAACACACATGCAAAGGTTTCCATTCTTTTTTAGAACAATGACAATAAGTGACACCCATTTTACCTCATCACTTTGGATAACTAGATCCCACTTTCATTAGCTTGTCAATTTCCTTTCAGACTTGCTTATCATATTTTGGATTCATCTATTATCTCTATTGAACAATTGGGACTGCATCCTCTTTAAATTTTATTTTATGGTGACAAAATTGTGGATCAACTCCCTTCATGTCTTTATATTTCCACACACACACACACACACACACATGCGTACATGCATGCACGTATGCATGCATATAGTATACACACACAAATGGAGGACTAAGCTTTGCTTCCATATATATTTGTTGGTTGCACAGTAGTGAAATATCAATGGATTCATAATCAAAAGGATGAGGTTGTAGTCGCTCCCCCCCCTCTCTCTCTCTCTCTCTCTCTCTCTATATATATATATATATATATATATATTTGTTGGTTGCATAGCAGTGAAATATCAATGGATTCATCACACCACCGGGGTACATTGAGCTTCATATGCCTCACTTACTACGGATCTCCATTGGACAGTTTCAGGTATCATCACACCGTCTTTGTATAAAGGGGGTGGTAGATCAGAGGGGATCCCCAGGGAGCGATGCATATGTATATTGTGCGACTGTCAGGAGGTTGAATTGGAGGAGCATTTTATTTTCAGGTTCCTAGTGTACTACAAGATTCAAGGTCACTACCACTCTCTTCAGAGATGGCTCCGGGTTCCTTTCCAGATTCCTCACCTACCCAGATCAGAGATGCCTCTCGCGGCCTTCATTCACGAGGGGGTCTGACAAAGAGAGTACTTACTCAGGCGACGGGACTTGGCCACATCATCATACACCTCTTAGAGTAGGATCACAAAGTTCTTCCCATCGAGTGACATTGATCGTCCAATCTCTAGCTACAGGCATGACAGAGACCCTGACCCGACGATCACAGCACGACACACGAGACATCGAGGGGACACACAGATCACTCTAGGGGACCTCCCATCATTGTTTAGACCTAAGATATGTCCCATAAGAGTCATAGTGGCTTTGGTCTTGCATCGAGCCTCGTCTAGGAGACCGAGATGCACGGCACACCTTGACGGATGCCAGCGTCCCATCACCAGCTATGCACCAGCCAGGGCGACATGACATACGGAGGATTCCACTCCGCTCCAGTCTTTTTTCTTTTCATCGTCACACTCATGTATTTGATTATGTATGATCAGACTTAGGATTCAGCATGGGTGATGATGCTCATTTAGTAGCTCCACCCTTACTGTGATTTGTATCAAGTTTTCTTTCAATCTCATAGACCCATTGGTCTTCCGAAGACTCTTATAAAATTTCTTTCTTTCTTTCTTTCTCTCTCTCTCTCTCATAATATACATATTGATTATATCGATATTGTATCTATATAATTGTATATTTATAAATACATATATAAATATATAAATATAAATACACACACACATGCACACACACACACATATATATAAAATAAATATACATATACATACATACATACATGCATGCATGCATACATACCACTCATGCACCCTTGCATTGTCTTTTTGTGCTGATATAGGTGCCTTTGTGCCTTGGCTCCTGAGCTCGCACCTATGTGTTGAAGCTCAAGCTCTTGTGACCTACTCACCACTTGAACTCCTTGGTCTCTACTCTAACTCTCGACTTGTCCTTGTTTTTAACCTCTACCTTTTAGAGTTGGTTCCCCACCTTTGACTCTATTGGTCCCTTTTATGGGATCTGAATTTTTAGTGCTAGTGTTGGGAGATCTATTGGATGGGCCACTTGGCAGCCTGTAATTCTTTGCATGGCTCCACTTGATGTACATGCATGCACACACACACGTACACGCACACGTGCTATTCTTTGAACTTGCCTTCTATGAGAATAGTAATATTTTTCCATTTTGAGAGAGTAATTTGATCCCAAATTTTAGTCTTGTAACTCATCTTCAATTCTCTAGAATTCTTCTTCATGCATTCTTCATCATGGTTTTTTCCTTGTGTAATTCAAAGATCAACATATCAAAGTCCTTTAGCTTTCTCCCTTCTATACCCCTCAGGTTTGCCACTCTTTTTTGTGGGTCTTTGGGTTTTTGTCATCTTCAAAAATGATTGATTTGGTAGCTCCTACAACTCAAGGCCTCTTTTGGCTAGCTATGTTGCTTGCTTTCTTTTCAAACATCTTTCTTGGAAGTGTCCATTATTTCCTACACCCATCTTCTCAGTGTCTTTGCCTAATTGGTGCTACTTGCACTAATTTGTGTACAACTTGCATCCTTTGGTTGCTAGGCTTGCCCTAGACTCGCTTCATCTTTGTCGTGTTTCCTTAGCTGTGTTCGGGCCCTCATTTGCCTCTCCTCTCACTTTCCACTATCTATTACTACTATCATTGCTCATCCTATCTATGTCAATTCTTGAAGGTCACTCTCTTATTAACAAAGCCAAGCATCTACCTATACTTCCCCAACAAGATTGCAAAATGTTAATTAATTTTTCCTCTTGTTGTCTTGCATTCTAGATTCATGGACAAGCATCAAGAATGCTAAGGGAAATGAGAAAGAGAGATTTGTTGCCCGAATAGAGTTGTCCTTCTAAGCTACACGTGTTGAAATAAAAAACATAGATATGCACATCGGCTACCATCAAAGACAGTCTACTCTACTCCCATAGTTGAGTCAACACACTTTACAACTTGAGGCTATACCTCCAAGCAAGAGAGATTATAATAAGATGGCTACACCTCTTTTATACACTTTTGGGACACTCCTTCTTGCCTTAATTCTCTTAGCCACCCAATCCCACATTTTCTCACGCTACCATCCTTATCTTGACATCCCCACCAACTCTTAACACAATTGTAGGTCTTGATTGTGGAGCCCTACTACCACTATCAGGAAACAGACACGTTGAGGGCCCACTCTTTTGGCCACATGACTTTTTCTTTTCATCCTCAGAGTCATTAGCCATCCTTCTCTCCTTATCCTTCACCTTTCACCCTTTCATACACCCTCTAGTTCGCCATTCATTCTTTTGGTTTTGGATCTATCATTTGTCCCTTGACTTGCCCTTTATTTAGGGGTCTTTTTCTTTTGTTGTCTTTGTCCTCCTTTGTCTTCAAACACCTTTATTCTTTAGCCTCCTTCATTGTTCATCGTTAACACCATATTTTTTCTTTGATGGTAACAACTTAGCCTTACACAATCGATATGGCTCAAAATGATTACTTTTTCACATCATCATTATATAGAAAATCATAGTTGCTAGCTTTGCATCTGGTTTCAAATTAACAAGTGGGCCTATTTGCATCCTCATGGAATTTTTGTTGTACTTTGTTGCTTTAACTTGAGGATATTGTATAGGAGGTGCTAGATTAGTGATAATCAAAACTCTTTGTAGTATAGACTTATTTTTCATTTTGCTAGAATAGGTGGTAATGGGTTGAGTTGAAGTCACCTTTTGGTTTGATAAACCACATTTGGAAATACAATGGTACCTAAAAATAACACCCTTTCTTAAATTTGGATCAGATTGCATAATGTCATTTTGATTTATAATTACATTGAAGTATCTCTAAGCCCAATTCTTGCAACTCAATTGGTATTCTCATAATCTTATCTAGTAGCATTTTCCATGTTATTACTAATCTTCTTTATTCATGGTTATTACATATGCACAATTGATTCAGAGATTGCTCCCTTTATGTCTGATCATCGCTTGGTGTGCATTAGTGAAGCATTGCAAAGCTCAAACCAACTTGTAAATCTCACTAGTGTTAAAGGGAAACCAACTCAAATTTTGCAATACTACTTAAATAGTCCCCTACTACACAAATTTTGGAATACTACTAAAATAGCCTACTATTATAAAATTTGGAAACTATCACAAATTTTAGAATACTACTAAAATAGTCTAGATCTACAAATTTTGGAAACCAGCATAAATTTTGGAATACTACTAAAATAGTCTCTAGGAAAGCAGAATGCAAGAGTTTGCATAAGACTAATAGAGATTCACAGTATAGTAAAAGACAATTTTGAATCAAAATTGTAGAAATCTGATAAACAGAATTGAAATTTTGTATGACAAGAGAGACAAACTCATAGATAAGAAGATATTGAGCTATACTCAAATCCAATCAAAAGAGGACACACATCAAGACATATAGCGATAGAATCAATTCTTGCAATGTATTCTTGGGACAAAAGTTAGAATCTCTTGGGACTATTATTAGACTTCCAATAGTTTCTAACTCTATTTTTTCATATTTCTTAAATAGTCATATTTACAAAATAAGGACTTTAGGTGCATGCCTTCCAAGTACTCTCAAGACTTTGATAGAAGGATTATTTCCTATGATTTCCTCTTAATATGGCATAATGCTCTATAATAGAGTGATAGTGCTTATGTTCATTGTTGGCTCTTTCCCACAGTTTTTGCTAGAAGAGCAGGGTGTTCTCAATACGCAGGGTTCTGAGGCCTTTTGTCACCTATAGATATATCAATGTCATCATTTGTAGTATAAGTGTAGCTTAGGACCTCGGGTCATATTTTGGTGAGAGACGTAGGCTTAAGTGTGGTAAGAAGCTTAAATGTGGTAAGAAAACATAGTGCATGCATGTGTGAAAACCTACATAATCATGGTTGGGGTAATGAAGGCTTTTGCCTCCATTGGGGGTTGAAAGATTTAGAAGGAGTTTAAGGGTTAGAGGGAGGTTCAGGGTTCAGAAGGGGTTCTAAGGTTTAGAAGAGGTTCAGGGTCCAGATTGAGTTCCAAGGTTCAAAAGGAGTATAAGGGTTAGAAAGAGGATCCAAGGTTCAAAGTAGAGTATAGGGTGGAGAATTCATCTCCCTCATAGATCATGGAGGTCAAGGGTTGAGGGACTAATCTATGGGAGAAGGGTTTAGGGGGAGCATAGGAGTGGGTGAGGAAGAAGGTGTAAGAGCATGAGGGAGAAGGAGAGAGAGGAGAAGGGAGGAGGAGAGGGAGGAGAAGGGAGGAGGAGGGAGGAGGAGAGGGGAGTAGGAGGCAGGTTCCTGTGAAGACTCTTCTCCCATTGATAGTAGCAGGTCCTTGAAATCATAAAGGTCTCCTTATTCATGTAGGTTTTGCAATACTGGGTCTCCTTAGAACATTTTTCACATCGGATCTAGAGTCTCTGACTTACCAAAGTTGAAACGTTCCTCTTCTTCCACCCTTTCTGGCACTTTGAGCACCTTTGTTCCTCAATGGCCAGTCATGTGGCCTGGATGGATGGTATCCGACCCTCTACTCGCCTTGAGTCTATGCTCAAACTTTTCTGGGGTAGTCCTGTATCAAGTTTTGAGCCTCTATTATATATAGCTTCTCTAGTACTGGGTTAGGATAGGTTTCCTTATAGCAGGGCCGGGGTGCTAGGCCTTGGCCTTGCACTGGCTTGTTTATACCTAAGCCTACCTCTGGGTCACCCTGGGTGGAAGCACGTTTGGAGGTAGAGGAGGTGGGCAAGGGTGGCTATCTCCTCATCATCGGATCCATCTTGGATGAGCACCTTGTTAGACCCATCACCTACCCTTATGGCCTTCTTGGACCAGGTTTGCGGATGTTGAATGACCTCAGGGCCTTGTGGTAGGGGCCCCTTACCCTTCCTGACATGTTTCCTCATTGCCTTACCTATTGCTTTGGCTTGCATCCTTGTGATGACTTTTAAGGGTACTGTGGCCACTTGGCCTTGGTCTATACGGAGCAAGTTAAGGCTAGTGCTCTTAGGCAGTGTAACTAGGGTTGTCGGTCTTCTCAAGGGACAGTCCTTGAACAAATGCTCGATTCCGCACCCCACACACAACGGTGTAGGACCAGTCGTGGGAAGAGCGATGGGGGTAAGATCCCTATAGGGATAGTCCTTCAAGAAATGCGGCCCCTAACACTTGAAGCATGACACCGAAGGGTTTGAAGTACCTTTGCAGGGGCATTCACTTGCCCTGTGTGGGCCTTGGTAGGTATAGCATTGATTGGGGGCCTTTGGGTGATAGAGTTTAGGTCTCTAGCCCTTGAGTTCAAGGGAGCAGTCTAGAACACGAGGACTCTTGTAGGAGGTAGTGACTTAGGGTGCCACTTCCTTCCTCTTAGGGGTAGTAATCAAGGGGTCTATGGTACGGATCCATCTCCTCCCACTCATTGGGCACTTCCTCTACAAATACTTGATTGATCGGAGCTATACGTAGTGGAGGTTGAGGGCCCAATATGGGTGGCGGTAACGGAGCCTGTGGTGCCTTGTATTGGCTCGAACTAGCCAAAGGGCCACCTTGTGCATTCATAGGATTAGGCAGAGCCATCAGGGCTAATGGGGGTCTCGTTTGATACATGGGTTGGGGTAGGGAGCTCGAAAATCGACATTGGGAGGTATCGTCATTTCCCCATTTATGACAGTGTGCATAGTAGAGTGCGGGCCTTGCCCTCAGAAGGTGAGGACACTCATTGGAGGGATGGTTGCCATTGCATACCCCACACCAAATGTTGTCCCTCCGTGGAAACAAGTGGGGGTTGCTTGGCGCCTCCTTGGAGGTTCCTGACCACCATTATTGGCCTAGCTGATTCAGCAAATTTGAGGCCAGCTTACTCATATCCAAGCCCTTGGGCTCGTTGGTCTCCTTCTTGATCGTTTCCACACTAGAAGACATGATTGATGGTGCTACTTCTAATGGGGTTGGGGTTTTATCCAAATTAGCCTTGTCCATCATTATTTTAATGGGGTTTTATCCGAATTAGCCTTATCCATCATATTGTCACTTATACGGATAGCCACCTTGTTGCATAGATCGAAGGAGGTAGGATTCATAACCATCAATGGTTGTGCAGCTTTAGGTCTGCCAACCCAATGAGGAAGCGAGGCAATAATCGTTCGTCACTCATCTCGCTTGTATGGTGCATAGCGGGAATTGGGGTGCTTGATTCTGGCTATGTAATCCCGAAGGGATTCCTTATCGTTCTACTTTACCTCATATATTGTAAGAAAACAATACAATGTCTGTGCTCAACAGATAATAGGATCTCGTATGCAAGAGAGAAAAGCAGATAGTATGGAGAATCAAAATTTTGATTCCTATAAAACTGATACAATAGATGGCGCTACCTCCCAGCCGTGTGCTCCTGTCTGAGAGGCTTCGATGGCATGCTGGAAATAGTAGACGGAGGCTGGATGCTCAGGAATCAGGGTTGCTGTATCCAGTGATGATTATGGGCTTCATGGGCTTGCTCTTATATAGCCACCAATTGTAGTCGGTTAGACCCAATTGGGTGACTGACCCAGTCCACCCAAAATGGCCCATTGGAGTCGGTCCCAAAATAGGCCAGTAACCACACGATAGAACCATGGCACAGAATAGAGCAACTAACCTATGGTTGCCGTTCGGCCTAGAGCCATCCGGGATCATCTGGGGCTCCAAACGGGCCCTACAACCCAAGAGTGAACCCAAGAGTGAGCTGCCTCGAGAAATGCTTTTTCTACCCTCAGTACGGTCAGTCATGGGATGCCTTCCCACACTTGCATGTAGCCTAGTTGGTAGTGTGCCAACTCTATCTAAAGCTGTCCAACCATCAGGCCACACATGGCCCCCATCTGGTGTCCAAACTAGGACCTACCAGATAACCGAGCTACTCAAGTGCCTTCTCCTCATATGGGGGGCTTACAAGTAGAGTTAGCTGGTTCCTATGTAGTTACACAAGAGTGGAGCATTGATATCTAACATATATCTGGTTAATTGACTTCATTTATGTCCACTGGGGGTGAACCCCACAACGAAAGCTTTTCTTAGCATCTCCTAGTATACTTTGTCTTCCGGGGTGAGAGCCTATACCATTGGCATGCTTTGCCATCCAAGCTAAGACCAAATGCATTAGCCATTTCTAGATCTCTGGGAGCTCCAAAGGCTTCACATATGTGCTCAAATCACTCCATGTGGGAGACTAGGTCTCCTTCCCCAAGGAATTTGGTCATTAACTTGGAGATGGCTATGGGTTGGCTCCTTGAGAGATTCGTGATCGTTGTGGGAAACACTGGGGCAGGTGGAGGTGGTGTGGCCCCCCTTCCTACGGCATTCACCAGGATGTGCATTGGCTCATCAGTTAGCATTGTTTGGGCAGCTGGCAGATGTAGTGCCATTGTGGGCCTAACGAGACATAGGGGTGGCCTTAAGCCTGGCCCTGGTGGTGGAATCCATTGAGTTGCTGGTACCAGCATTGGAACAGATACACCAAGGCCTACATTCATTGAAGCAACATGTATAGATGGAAATGATCGGACTCCTAGAGGGGGTGGGTCATGGGGCATGGGCATGGTGGTTCCATGCAATGGGCGATAGGGTGGAACTTGTGGAACCACATAGTTGACGAAAGTCAGTGGCACAGGGATAGTTAGGGATTCATAAGATGCCCCTCCTTGAGATCCTCTCACATCTCCTCAATCGGGGCCTTGTCCTCGGAATTCCCTCATCCATGGACCTTCATCATCCATGCGTTCCCATTGGGGGTGCCTTGTGAAGGAGGAGGGTCCCGGGTCCACAAAGGTGGTTTTAGTCCCTGTCTGTATTTTGGGAACTGGTTGTTGCTAACCTTCCCTTCCCACTGACATGCTGATAAAGGGGTTCTCCATGTCTACCACCAGCTCTGTTCGGCCTAAACATCCAAACATGTTGGAGAATGTACCTCTTAACCTAGACACTACAGAAGGAGTACTACAGAAGGAGTAGAAGAGTTGGGAGAGGCAACACTAGTGAAGGGGGCTTCGGATGCCCTTGGACTCGAGGGGTCTGTTAGATATCAATGCTCCACTCTCATGTAACTATGCGGGAACCAACTAACTCTACTTGTAAGCCCCCCATATGAGGAGAAGGCATTTGAGTAGCTCGGTTATTCGGTAGGTCCTGGTTTGGACACCAGATGGGGGCCATGTGTGGCTTGATGGCTGGACGGCTTCAGATAGAGTTGGCACACCTCCAACTAGGCTACATGCAAGTGCGGGAAGGCATCCCTTGACTGACCGCACTGAGGGTAGACAGAGCATTTCCTAGGGCAGCCCACTCTCAGGTTGCAGGGCCCGCCGTTTGGAGCCTCAGATGATCCCGGATGGCTGTGGGCTGAACGGAGACTGTAGGTTAGTTGCTCTCTTTTGCACATCGGTTCTATCATATAATCGGTGGCCTATTTCGGGACCGACCCCCAGTCGACTGTTTTGGGCAGACTGGGTCAGCCACCCAATTGAGCCTAATCGACTACGACTGGTGGCTATATAATAGCAAGCCCGTGAAGCCCATTTCATCATTGGCTACAACAACCCTGATTCCTTAGCATCCAGCCTCCATCTTCTACTATTTCTAGCATGCCATCGAAGCTTCTTTCACAGCAGTGCACGGCTGGGAGGCAGCGCCATCTATTGTATTAGTTCTATAGTAATCAAATTTTTGATTCTCCATACTATCTTGTTTTCTCTCTTGCGTACGAGATCCTGTTATCTGTTGAGCACAGACGTTGTATTATTTTCTTACATGGTATCAGAGCCCGAACTCTAGCAAGAAGATTTGGTAGTGTGTTTTTGTTTGCGAGCAGATTGTGAGAGATGGCCCAGCCCGCAAGACTGCAAATCCCACCTTCGACGAAAGTGGAAAGTTGGACGGCTCTAACTATCCTCTCTGGAAGTTTAAGATAAAGACCATCCTAAGCGCATATGAGCTTTGGGACACTGCTACTGGGGTGGACGTGAGGCCGGTTCCGAGACCGGATCTAGCCAATGCAAGACAATAGATAGTACCAACTACAGATGAGATTCTCGTGTGGACAAGAAGAAATGCAGATGCACTGTGTTCTATTGTCTGCAGTGTTAGTGATTCCATCATGGCGTTAATTCAACATGTCACCACCGCGGAGGAGGCATGGATGGTCTTGAAAAATCAGTACAAGACCATGAATCAGACGTGGATTCAGAATCTGGAGACTCAACTCGTGAATGAGAAGTTGTCTGAGTCTGAAGCAGTAGAGAAGTTCATCACCAGGGTGAAGAATCTGCACGATCAGATGACTGTGATTAGCATCACCATCACTAGCGAGAATCTAGCACGAAGGTGCATACGGATTCTCCCACCAAAGTACGATGGTCTTGTTATGGCGTTGAATACGTAGAACAGAAATCCGCCCCTCAACTTTGAGGATTTCAGCGCGATACTTCTGGAGGAGGAGATGCATCAAAAGATGAGGACTGGAGAACCGTATCAAAGAAAGGTAAGGGTAAGGACTCTGGTAACCCATCTTCTTCTGATGAGAAAAAGAGAAAGAAGAAGATCAAGTGCTTCTATTGCAACAAGGTAGGGCACAAGCAGAATGAGTGCCGCAAGAAGATTGCAGATGAGAAGAACGGAGTGAAGAAAGAGTGTAGCAATAGTGCATAGGAAGTACCAATAGAGCTGTTCATAGCAATTGAGGAGATTTGCACGGAGGCAGTTCATGTACCTCCGGATGAACCTTGGTTCATTGACAGTGGTGCATCGCACCACATGACCAATCAGAAGGATTGGTATACCTCTCTACAGTTGGTAGGGAATGACATCATGGTAGCAGTCAGCAATGATGCAAAATGTCCAACAAAAGGAAAAGGTACGATTGCTCTCAAGTCAAATGGAGTTGTAAAATAGTTGTCCGATGTTCATTATGTGCCAGATATCAAGAGGAACTTGTTGTCCATTTCTGCGATCACAGATCGGGACCTCAAAGTTCAATTCGATAAGAATGGTGCACAAATCCTAGATCTTCAAGATAAGGTCATTGGTAAAGGTATACGGCACAACAACATTTACGAACTCTTAGTTTTTAGTGCTCGAGCGGATGTGAAGAACATTAAGCTGTGGCAGGAGAGGTTTGGTCATCTAAACCTTAGTTCTTTGAAGGAGATGCATAAAAGTGGAAGGATTGCAGACCTACTAGAAATTTCAGATCTGCCCGATGTATGTGAAGCTTGCATGATGGGCAAGCAGCATCGGCAGCCCTTTCCTAAAGAGGCCAGCAAAGCAAAGGCTCCTCTAGAGCACGTTCACACGGACCTCTGCGGAAAGATGGAGACAGAAGCTTTGGCTGGTTCCTTCTACTTCATGACGCTGATCGATGACTACAGTAGAAGGATATGGATATACTTCTTGAAGATGAAATACGAGGCTTTCAGTAGGTTCAAGGAATGCCATGTATTGGTGGAGAAAGAATCGGGGAGGAAGGTGAAGAAGCTGAGATCAGACAGAGGTGGAGAGTTCACATCGACTGAATTCGAAAGTTACTGCAAAAGTCACATAATCAAGCGGCAGAAACCCACGCCACATACATCACAGCAAAATGGAGTAGCAGAATGCAAGATGCATGTCATCTGCAAAACGTGCCGGAGTATGATGAAAGGGAAAGATTTGCCAAAGACTTTCTAGGCTGAAGCATGTAACACTATAGTTTACATCCTCAATCATAGCTACACGAAGGCTGTGAATGAGATGACTCCACTGCAAGCCTTTTCTGGTAAGAAACCTTCAACTGCACATTTCAGAGTTTTTGGATGTGACTATTTTGTGCATGTCCATGATGCTACCAGGACCAAATGGGAACCGAAGCACCGGAAGTGTATTTTCTTGGGCTACAGTGAAGAGGCGAAGGGTTACCGTCTCTATAACCCTGTTACCAAGAAGGTAATTGTAAGTCGCGATGTGATCTTCTCAGAACAGCCGCATCAATTGGAGGAGGATGCTTCCTTCCCAGACAACCAGGACCAGGATATCCATCCAGTACTGCCACCAATAGTAGACCGATCTCTTCCAATGGTGCTTGGGAGGATTCAAGACAAAGAAGATGAAGAAGAGTGTGCAGAACCACAACGGCAATGGCCATTGTCGAAGTGGGTAAAGCAGGCTTTGGATGGCATAACCTCCAGCCATTGAGGAGGAACCATTCGCACACCACCGGTCCAAGAGATTAGAGGAGCAAAGAAGGGCACAGGAACACTTGGTCAAATATGCTTTGATGACAGAAGTGATCCGTGCTGATGAACCCAAGTGTCTTGAAGAGGCACAAGGCGATGATAGGTGGATGGAGGCTATGTAGTTGGAGTATGGCTCCATAATGAAGAACAACACTTGGGACCTTGTGGATCGACCACCAAAGCACAAGGTAATCGGAACCAAGTGGGTGTACAAGATCAAGTACAAGTCCGACAGTACGTTGGATAAGTACAAGGCTCGACTCGTGGCAAAAGGATTTGCACAGGTACATGGTTTTGATTATCAAGATACTTTTGCTCCCACAACTGGACTAACCACAATTCGCAATGTTTTGGCTTTAGCTGCCCAGGGAGGTTGGCCCTTGTTTCAGATGGATGTGAAATCTACCTTTCTAAATGGAGATCTCAAGGAGGAGGTATACGTGGAACAACCACCAGGTTTTGAGATCCTCGGTTCAAAAGGTAAAGTCTGCAAACTGAAGAAGGCACTTTACGAGCTAAAATAGGCCCCACGAGCGTGGTACCAGTGAATTGATGCCTATTTTCTGCAAAACGGGTTCAGGAGGAGCCCATTTGATGCAAATTTGTATATCTTCAGAGAAGGAGTTAGGTGTATGATTGTAGTCCTTTATGTGGACGACCTTGTCATAACAGGGAACCATGAAGAGAAGATCTCACAGATGAAGCATTTGCTAGGAAGAGAGTTTGAAATGACAGACCTCGGACTGATGCATTTTTGTTTGGGGATTGAAGTTTGGCAGGAGCCGAAATAGATCTTCATTTCACAGCTGAAGTATGCTGGAGAGATACCGAAGGCATTTGGCATGGCTGAGTGCAAAACAGTTGGTACCCCTATGGAGGTTGACGTGAAGCTCTCAAGCGAGGATTCATCACCACTGGTGGATGAAGCACAGTACAGAAGGCTTGTGGGTAGCTTGATTTACCTGTGCAACACACGGCCGGACATCAGTTTTGCAACTGGTGTACTAAGCAGGTTTTCCAATAAGCCCTGGGAGAACCATTGGAGGGCAGGGATGCAGGTGCTGAAATACATCAAAGGCACACTTGATTATGGCATCACCTATACCAAGGGCAACATCTTGACTGGATTCTGTGACTCGGATTGGGCAGGAGACGTGGAGAGCAGGAGATCAGTGATAGGGTATTGTTTCTCACTTGGATCTGGAGTTGTGTCATGGGTCAGCAAGAAGCAACCCACAGTTGCTCTTTCTTCTACCGAGGCCGAGTACAAATCTGCATGCTTTGCTTCTTGCGAGGTAGTGTGGTTGAGGAGGATTTTAGGGGACATGGGTGCAGTGCAGAACAAGCCTACGCAGTTATCATGTAACAATCAGAGTTGCATGGTGATTTCAAAGAACTCGGTGTTCAATGCTCACACAAAACACATTGAGATTCAATATCACTTTGTACGCGAGTTGATCATGGATGGAGAGGTCGACTTGGTGTGTACTGTCCGACTACAGAGAATGCTGCGAACATCTTCACGAAGGCTCTTGGAAGAGACTTGCTCGAGAGGCATCTTCATCGACTTGGCATTGGGCCGAAAAAGTAAGTTCACTTGCGGGTGGACATTGAGGGGGGGTGTTAGATATCAATGCTCCACTCTCATGTAACTATGCGGGAACCAGCTAACTCTACTTGTAAGCCCCCCATATGAGGAGAAGGCATTTGAGTAGCTCGGTTTTCCGGTAGGTCCTGGTTGGGACACTAGATGGGGGCCATGTGCGGCCTGATGGTTGGACAGCTTCAGATAGAGTTGGCACACCACCAACTAGGCTACATGCAAGTGCGGGAAGGCATCCCTTGACGGACCGCACTGAGGGTAGAGCGGTGCCCATTTGGAGCCTCAAATGATCACGAATGGCTGTGGGCCGAACGATGACCGTAGGTCAATTGCTCTCTTTTGCACACTGGTTCTATCGTATGGTCGGTGGCCTATTTCGGGAGACCCCCAGTTGACCGTTTTGGGCAGACTGGGTCAGCCACCCAATTGAGCCTAACCGACTATGACTGGTGGCTATATAAGAGCAAGCTCGTGAATCCCATTTCATCACTGGCTACAGCAACCCTGATTCCTTAGCATCCAGCCTCCGTCTTCTACTGTTTCCAGCACACCATCGAAGCTTGTTTCATAGGAGCACACGGTTGGGAGGCAGTGCCATCTATTGTATCAGTTCTACAGTAATCAAATTTTTGATTCTCCATACTATCTTGTTTTCTCTCTTGTGTACGAGATCTTGTTATCTGTTGAGCACAAACGTTGTATTATTTTCTTACAGGGTCTTGCATCACCTTGTCCAAGTTCTCCGTCTCGTCAGAGCTAGATGGATTCTCCTATTGGGGTCCTATTACGGAGTGGGAGCTAGGAATCAAGCTTCCGGATCAGAGTAATCCCTAGCTAGGGCGAAAGGTGGGCTGCTGAGCGTAGCTCAAAGCATTGTCTTCAAATGCGGGATCCTTGGACAAAATTCTTCCAGACCACAAGTGCATGTATGAGATCTCTAGCAGGGCACACTTAGGCTAAACTATAGTTCTGTAATTTTTATTGTGGACTACCCCAGAGGTATCCCCACGATCGTAGGGATAGCTCTATGGCAATGGTCGTAGGGATAGATTAACACATCAGTCGGCGGGATACCAGTATAGCAACGGGCGGTGGGATAGAGTGTAACGTGCCAGTCGGCAGGATAGGTAGTGCCACATGTTCAACAAGATAGGATTCAGGTGGTATCCCCACGAACGTAGGGATGAGCTTAAGACAACAGTCTGAGGAATAATGGGGTTGGCACGATAATGCCTAATGCATCGGTCGGTGGAATAATTATAGCAATGGGCATGGGGATAGCAAGATGGCAACGATCACGAGGATGAGCTTACTGCACCAGCCGACAAAATATAGGGATTGGCGGAATATGAATATGGCCACAGACATGGGGATAACTATAGACACCGATCGGCGGGATAATGTTATAGCAACGATCGTGGGGATAGGTGCTATGGCCACGAGTCAACGACTATCAGACCAGTGGGATAATTAACTATGACATGCATTTAATTAGGGCAGTGGGTTAGACCGTGGTCAGAAGTTAGGTCATGGAGATAGCACTATGGCGACAGGTCAACAAAGTTTGATCGATGGGATATGGCTATGTCGACAGTCGGCAAGATAGCTCTAAGCCGCCAACCTGTGGGGATAGAAAAATGCTATGTCCCCAACTGGTTTTTGATGATTTTTGAAGGATTTGGAGTACTTGTTCAAGTTTTCTTGTGCTAGGGGGATGCTATGCTAGTTGGTCCACCTACTCAATGAACAAAACTTGAAAGAAAAACAACATTTGAGTGCCAAAATGCAAGATTCTTGAGGGTGAGTGTTAACACACAGAACAACTTCAAAATTCAGCTTGATTCTTCATTCTTGGTTGTTTTTTGTGAGATTTAACAACATATACACCTTAGAAATCTGAGAAACTATCTTCCTATCATCTCACAACTCAAACAAAACTCAAAAACAAGCTTCCTAAGCTCAAAAATTCTCTACAACATGAAATGATAGTTTTTCTCTTTTCCTTCCAACTCACACTCCCTTCCTCACTCCTCAACTAAAACTCCACTAACAAAGCTCCAAGTTAAGCTTGAAGGCTACATGTGTTATATTAAAAAGATGAAACAAATTAATATTTAAAATTTAACTCCTATCAAAAATATGAAAATAGAGAGAAAGTATATACATGCACCTTATGCAATAGCTTTGATTTTTTTACAACTTTGGCACAAGGGCTACTAGATGCTTGCGAGGTCTCCTAATGAACTTGACACCATCAAAGAACAAAAGTTGAAATATTTTAATCATAGTTGTTAATATATCGATTCATCATTCAATCAATATCACAAAATTTAAGAAATGATAAATCAACCGATAGCATAAAAGTATTTTCGATACCTGCTTCAAGTTTTGTAGAGACAAAGTACTAGATTGTAATGCTTGTTTCTCACATTGCAAGTTTTCCTAACAAAATGAAGTATTTACTATTACTCAAAAGGTTTATGATACAAATCACAAAACAGGATGATGCTTTCTCTAAATTGAGCATAAATCTTTTCTAAAAGGAACATTTAATGTAATGAATACCTTGCAATGCATACTTACATTTTTGCAAGATCAATTGATCTTGTCTATGATTCCTATTGCTGTAGGATTATTTCCACCTGCAATATTGGACAACGCTTGGCTCACCCACTCTTGAACTCATATTTGCACCTCAGCATGAAGCCTCTCTTGAAACTTTGCTTCCATATCATTTTGTATTTGTTCTTTAAGAGAAGATAGAATTTCCTACATATCTATTTGCCTTAGTACCTCTGATCTGATAGAAATGAAGATGCAACTAGTCCAAGCATCTCAGGAACTGTGGTCAAATCTTAAGAACCGCTTGTTTGTCATTACACGGTAACCATATGAGGCATTTGCCTCTGCTGCCTATGCCTATGAGATTATGGCCCAGGAACTGTGGTCAATGTTGGGATATCTCAAGGTGTATGCCTCAGGCACACCTTATGTTTCTATGTGTGAGTGCTAGAGGCACAGTTAGGTGCCCACAAGCACAGTTAGGTGGTGGAGAGCCACATAGGATGATTGAGTGAATCTAGGAGCAGATTGAGGAGATGATTGTGGAGCTTTGAGGTCATCAGTGATGTCAGTGACCTTGTATGAGGTGCCTACTTAAGGACCTCTCTTTTCTTCATTCTATATGCAAGTATTCTGATTTTATGTCCACTCTACTCTTTCCTTTCAGTGTTCCAACATGGTATTAGAGCCATTTGATCCCCCTTGAGCCCATTTCTGCCACATCATCATCTTCTTCCTCTTCTTCTTCTTCTTCACCATCTCTCCCTCTTCTTCCAAAAATTTGCTTGAGCTTGTTCTCCTCCAATTCTCACCCATTTCCCATGCCCTTTTTGCTGGAGATCCCTCTTGTTGGGGTGAATTTCGGGCTGCAAGCAATTGAAGAACTATGTGCTCTGCTGGTCGCCATTGCATGAAAATCATCGATTCTTCTTCCTACGATTTCTATGTGCCTGCTCCGTCTTTGTCTAATTCCTTTCAGGGCAAGCTTCTCCATACCTAGAGCTACCTTGTGCTGAAATCTGAGCAGCAATGGCTGCATATTGAAGGAGAAAACAGAGAAAAACCAGTCGACTTTGTTCAAGAAGGTGAAGGCGACCTGACGCATATTTTCGCCTCTTCTTCCCAGAGGATCTACTGTGGTATACCAGCTTTCTTTTGCCTCAGAAATCCCCCTTTCTTTTTCTTTGAAGAGTGTGCTATGAGACTTCCAAGTTCAGCTCTCTAGTTTTGACAGTTTTGACATGCTTTTGAAAATGATGCTACATAAAATGCTACTCTAGCATTTCTGGTCTTTTGAAGTTTTCAATAACTTCACTACAAGTGTTGCTTCAGTTTTGTTTTGACTTGCTAGACCTGGTTGTGATTGGAAAGTGTTCATTTCATCCACTTCTATGAAGCATGTAAAAGGAAGCATCATTGTTTGAAATCTAGTCACTACTATTTGCTACATCAAGTGCTCATACTTTGGAAGCATTTCAGTTAATTTTGCCTTGTAAGAGAGATAGACACTGCCCAATATTTGGGTTAGACCCTCTCATGGCTACCTTATATAATCTTGAGAAGTTCAATGGAAAGGGCTTCCATAAATGGCAAATGAAGGTAAAATTTAAATTGATGCGGGAGAACTTATGGGGACTTGTCAAACCTACTCCTACCACTTCTTCTACGGCCTCTAATGCTGGACAATCTTCAACACCCACACGACCGGCAAGGGATCCAGCAAGAGAAGAAAAAGCATATGGTATAATTGCTTTAGCTTTGGGTGATGATTACATACATCATATATCTGACTTGGAGTCTCCTTCGGAAGCTTGGTAGAAGCTAGACTTGATCTTTGGTGCAAGCTCTCACATATCTAAACTATCACTTAAAATCTCTTTCTTTGAATTAAAGATGGCAAGTGATACTACTTTAGCTGCTCATGTCAACTATATGCGGAGTCTTATGACTCAATTGGCTTCTATCAACTCTCCTATCACCCTTGATGATGCTATGGCAGTGTTACTTAAGAGTATGCCTGAAAGTTTTGATCACATTGTTAGCACTTTGAAGAATCTTCCCAATCCTAACCTTGAAGGCATTATCTCAGCTCTCCAAGAAGAAGAAAGACATATGGAGCTAAGGAAAGGCAATGACACTACTTATGTTATGAAATTCCAGAAGGGCAAGTATACTCCTTGCAATCACTGTGGAAAGACAAATCACCTTTCAAAGGACTGCTTCAAAGTTAATCCATGCAAGCACTGTGGCAAAAACAACCATAGTGAGAAGTTTTGCAAAGCCAAAGCAAAGACAGAAAATGCAAATCTACTTACAGTGAATGAGCCTCCACAAGATGAGGCATCCTTTGAAGATAATGCATTTTAAACTCATCTCTATGTATGCTCCAGATCTCTCTTTTTATGTCAAGGTACTCAGCCTGGATAGTCCTCCAAAATGAATGAAATAAACTATTGTGTTTTGTGTGTTTTGTAAACACCTCTGGTCACCTTATGATGTAGGCCATGTGTATGTTTTGTTCCATGGTACCTCCTGCAGACATTGTGTGCATGTACATGCAGGGGAGATAACCATTGGAAAGTCTTTTTGTATCCCTTTCTGTTTACCTTACACCCAAGGGAACCCTTGCTAGCATGAGAACCTAGCCATAGATTTATCCTTGACCACCATGAGATGGCATGAGAAACTATGAGACTAGATGTATCCTTGACATAGCCTGAGGCATCTCCTTGTTGAGGGGGGGTTTGTTGGGATATCTCAAGGTGTATGCCTCAAGCACACTTTATGTTTCTATGTGTGAGTGTTAGAGGCACAGTTAGGTGCCCACAAGCACAGTTAGGTGGTGGAGAGCCACATAGGATGATTGAGTGAATCTAGGAGTAGATTGAGGAGATGATTGTGGAGCTTTGAGGTCATCAGTGATGTCAGTGACCTTGTATGAGGTGCCTACTTAAGGACCTCTCTTTTCTGCATTCTATATGCAAGTATTCTGATTTTGTGTCCACTCTACTCTTTCCTTTCAGTGTTCCAACAGTCAAATCTTAAGAACCACTTGTTTGTCATTGCACAGCAACCATATGAGGCATTTGCCTCTGATGCCTATGCCTATGAGATTATGGCCTAGGAATTGGAAGCCCTTAGAGCTGTAGCTCAGAATGCTTAATGGAATCAGATGCCAGAGGATGGTGATACATAAATTTTAGAGCTACCAAAAAAGCTTGGGAAACCCATTGAAATAGAGCAAGACCAGTCTACACAATTGTTTGCTAAACATGCTCCTTTGAAAGATGACAAATATCAAGATACAAAGGTCATTGCTCTCCCCAACCAGGCCTTAGACCCTACTACAAATTTTTAAGAGGCAGTGAACAAATTGCAAGAGGAACCAGAGCTCCATGACAACTACAAGGAAGACACAGAGGAAGAAGATCCCATTGCTACCAAGGCAGTAGTCATCGATCTAAACTCAACACATACTATCAAGGTCCACCTGATGGACTATTTCCAGTAAGGGTTCATGTCTCCCAGTTTTTGGCAAAAGTTTTACCACCCGCACCCGGAGTGCCAGGTGTTGAGGGTGACCTCTCCACCCACGTGGGCTTCACCCAAGGAGGATTAGTACACCCATAGTAAAGGGAAGTTACATAAGGTATAGTGGGATAATTTTGTAACTATAGGGATAATATAATTGTCCCTAACAACCAGTACAATGGCCTTATCCACCACATCATGTTTTGGACTATTTGTTGTTTGTAACTATTACTCAACTGAAGTCGGATGATGTTATAAACTCATCTTCACCTCTTGTATGGGGGTTGTTGTTGTGATCTGCTAGAATACAAACTACTAGTAACATTTCTGCTGTATACACAACAATCCTAGTTCTTTTTATGTCTTGAGTTATCTTTGCATCTTTCCGAATTTAGTCAGACGTGAGTCCGCGACCCTGGCACTACCATTGCCAGGCGTGGATATGTGTTGGGGTTTTCCAACTTTCAAGAGACACCATTAACACTATTGGCGATCCTCTGCTATGTTCAAACTCTAACTACTTGTTGCTGCTACATAGCAACTCTGCAAAAAGAGGACAAACAATAAGATCTATGATGCCACATGAAATATAGACTAGCAAATGCAACAACTTCCACAAAAATCAAGCATAAAAGGAAGCATTGTCTCGTAGTGACAACTTCATGCAAAGAAGAAAGCCAGAAACCACGTTCAACAAAGTAAGTCCATCAGAATTCACTTGAAGGCAGACTACAGCCAAAATTCCTTCAAGGCTTTTGTTATCGACTTCATTCAAAGAAAATCAGTTGGACAACTGCCACACACTCTGGACAAGTGCATACACTACAACGAGTGGGGTGCCAATGAAGTTGTAGCTCAAAATTTGCAATCAAACCAAGCACAACTCTTGTCCAACAATACAATTGAGGAACAAGTGGATCGATGTCCTACTATGCACCAAGCATAATCAACTACTGAAGACTGGAAGATTGAGAAAGTGCCTGCATACTATTCATGAAAATGCATTGGACGCAACTCTATAGTAGTATCCAGTGATTAAGGTGCTATATCTTTCTCTTACATGGTGAGTACCTTGGTCCATGTCGCGGATAACTCTCAAGAGCAAACGTTGCCTCGCCGAATTGGCTATGCCTACTTCACCAAAAACCGTGCTAGACTAGAAGCAAGCACACAAACGGATGATCAAGATGACATTTTCCACGATCCAGATTACACACCGTGGAACAAGTTCTTCCGACAATTCTATGCATGGCACAGAAGTAAGTGAAGTATAGCTCAAACTTACCCAATTGATGGTGCAATCACCTATTGAAGAATTAATCAAGAGGATTATTGCGACAAATTTGGCAGCATAGTTATTTGTACAAGCGCAAAGGAAACTCGACTTCAATCCACTGCCTCCACCTCCAAAAAGAAGACAACAAGTTCCACCTCAAAGACAACAATAGCCAAGGATGGAGAATCCCTTGGTGAAATTAGCTAAATTCACCAGCAAGAAAGGACAATATCCTAACAATCATGTCGAACAGTTTGAGACCAGATGGGTTGCAAGTGGATTCAGACAATTGCCAGACCTCACCAAAAGGGAGCAATTTATAGCAACATTTAATGGTAAGGCAATGAATTGGCTTATGCAATACAGTCTAGCTCATTTTCAAACTTATGATGAATTGAAAACTACCTTTTTAAGTCGTTTTCGTAAAGAAAAAACTCCAAAAGACATACTCAAGAAGCTTCAAAATATGAAGCAAAAACATCTGTTAGTTAAAGACTATGCATAGATGTTTAGAAAACCAAAGAGGAGGTTGACAAACACTCAACAACCCACTGATGAGCAATTGGGAGATTATTTTTGTAAAGGACTCAACAAGGAATTATGGATAGCAGTAGCTGGTAGAGATCAACTCGAAGGAGTAAATGATTTCAACAACATGGTTGATGCTACACAAAGAGCAAAAAGAAGACTCGGCATTAAGTCCAGGTCCAAAAAACAAAAGAAGAAAAGACATTCTGACTCCGACACAGATTCTGAAACAGAAATAGATACTGATGCACAAGAAGAGGAAAGTGATGCAACAGCAGATGACACATCAGATGAAGAGAGTGATGAGGAAGAGACCTCCAAGAAGAAGAAAAGATAGAGCAAGGACAAAGGCAAATCAAAAGGCAAGAAGAAAATAGATAGGCTCTCTAAGCTAGAGCAAATGATCAAGGAGCAATTGGAAACTCTGAAAATGCCCCCACCTCCACCTAAAATTTCTTGTGCATTTAGTGGGAAGGACAATCATGAGAAAGGAAGATGTTGGTATAATCCAAATTATAGGGGAAGAGTTCCTCCTCATGTACAAAACTCAAATAGCCAAGCCCCACCTCCTGTGGCATCAGCCAATCAAATTGCAGTAGGTAGCCAAGGACCACAGAGATTCAACAATCCACAACAAAGAAGACCCAATCAACAGAATTGGGGAAACCAACAAGGGCAAAATCAGAACCAACCATGCGCATATTGTGGCATGGAAGGACACAAACAGGGTCCTCAGTGTGAACTTTGGTGCAAGCACCGAGGAGAAAGAGGAATTCCCATTATCAACTATAATGCATGGGGTAATCAGAATCAACAACAATAGCAGCCACCACCAGGCATGCATATGGTGTACTTGGATCCTATCAATGAAGATTACAACAAACAAACTCAAAGAAGTCAGAGTAATATACAAGCACCGGCAGTATCCGGATCTAAAGGTACAAAGCCCATGCCCGGCCTTAGAGATGTACCAAGAATGATAGCAAAGCCAATGAATTGGCCCAATCAGGCATAGGTCAAAAATCAAGCTCTAGATCAAATATTAGAGTATAATGCACCATCAGAATGTAAGAAAAAATACATCTGTGCTCAACAGATAACAGGATCTTGTACGCAAGAGAGAAAACAAGATAGTATGGAGAATCAAAAATTTGATTACTGTAGAACTGATACAATAGATGGCACTAACTCCCGTGCTCCTATGAAAGAAGCTTCGATGGCGTGCTGGAAACAGTAGAAGACAGAGGCTGGATGCTAAGGAATCAGGGTTGCCGTAGCCAGTGATGAAATGGGCTTCATGGGCTTGCTCTTATATAACCACCAGTCATAGTCAGTTAGGCTCAATTGGGTGACCGACCCAGTCTACCCAAAACGGTCAACTAGGGGTAGGTCTCGAAATAGGCCATTGACCATACAATAGAACCGGTGTGCAAAACAGAGCAACTAACCTCCGGTCACCGTTTGGCCCAGAGCCACATCTAGGATCATCTGAGGCTCCAAATGGGCCCCGCAACCCAAGAGTGGGCTACCCCGAGAAATGCTCCATCTACCCTCAGTGCGGTCAGTCAAGGGATGCCTTCCCACACTTGCATGTAGCCTAGTTGGCGGTGTGCCAACTCTATCTGAAGCCGTCTAGCTATCAGGCCATACATGGCCCCCATCTAGTGTCCAAACTGGGACCTACCGGATAATTGAGATACTCAAATGCCTTCTCCGCATATGGGGGGCATATAAGTAGAGTTAGCTGGTTCCCGCATAGTTACATGAGAGTGGAGCATTGATATCTAACACCCCCCCTCAATGTCCACCCGCAAGTGAACTTACTTTTTCGGCCCAATGCCAAGTCGATGAACATGCCTCTCCAGCAAGTCTCTTCCAAGAGCCTTCATGAAGATGTTCGCAGCATTCTCTGTAGTCTGACAATACACCAAGTCGATCTCTCCATCCATGATGAGCTCGCATACAAAGTGATATTGAATGTCAATGTGTTTTGTGCGAGCGTGGAACACTGGGTTCTTTGCAATCGCCATGCAACTCTGATTGTCGCATGATAAATGCATAGGCTTGTTCTGTACTGCACCCATGTCCCCCAAAATCCTCCTCAACCACACTACCTCGCAAGAAGCAAAGCATGCAGATTTGTACTCGGCCTCGGTAGAAGAAAGAGCAACTGTGGGTTGCTTCTTGCTGACCCATGACACAACTCCAGATCCAAGTGAGAAATAGTACCCTGTCCCTGATCTCCTGCTGTCCACGTCTCTTGCCCAATCTGAGTCACAGAATCCAATCAAGATGTCGCCCTTGGTATAGGTGATGCCATAATCAAGTGTGCCTTTGATGTATTTCAGCACCCGCATCCCTACCCTCCAATGGTTCTCCCGGGGCTTATTGGAAAACCTGCTTAGTACACCAGTCGCAAAAATGATGTCCGGCCGTGTGTTGCACATGTAAATCAAGCTGCCCACAAGCCTTCTGTACTTTGCTTCGTCCACCAGTGGTGATGAATCCTCGTTTGAGAGCTTCGCATCAACCTCCATAGGGGTACCAACTGTCTTGCACTCAACCATGCCAAATGCCTTCAGTATCTCTCTAGCATACTTTAGCTATGAAATGAAGATCTGTTTCGGCTCTTGCCAAACTTCAATCTCCAAACAAAATTGCATCAGTCTGAGGTCTATCATTTCAAACTGTCTTCCTAACAAATGCTTCGTCTGCGAGATCTTCTCTTCATGGTTCCCTCTTATGACAAGGTTGTCCACATAAAGGACCATGATCATACACCTTCCTCCTTCTCTGAAAATATACAAATTTGCATTAGATGGGCTCCTCTTGAACCTGTTTTCCAGAAAGTAGGCATCAATTTGCTGGTACCACACTTGCGGGGCCTGTTTTAGCCCGTAAAGTGCCTTCCTTTAGTTTGCAGACTTTACCTTCTGAACCAGGGATCTCAAAACCTGGTGGTTGTTCCACGTATACCTCCTCCTTGAGATCTCCATTCAGAAAGGCGGATTTCACATCCATCTGAAACACGGGCTAGCTTCCCTGGGTAGCTAAAGCCTAAACACCACGAATTGTGGTTAGTCGAGCTGTGGGATCAAAAGTATCTTGATAATCAAAACCATGTACCTGTGCGAATCCTTTTGCCATGAGCCGAGCCTTGTACTTATCCAACATGCTGTCAGACTTGTACTTGGTCTTGTACACCCACTTGGTTCCGATTACCTTGCGTTTTGGTGGTCGATCCACAAGGTCCCAAGTGTTGTTCTTCATTATGGAGCCATACTTCGACTGCATAGCCTCCATCCACCTATCATCACCCTGTGCCTCTTCAAGACACTTGGGCTCATCAGCACAGATCACTTCCGTCATCAAAGCATAGTTGACCAAGTGTTCCTGCGCCCTTCTTTGCTCCTCTAATCTCTTGGACCAGTAGTGTTCGAATGGTTCCTCCTCAATGGCTGGAGGTTCTCTGCCATCCAAAAGCTGCTTTACCCACTTCGGGAATGGCCGTTGCCATTGTGGTTCTGCAAGCTCTTCTTCATCTTCTTTGTCTTGAATCCTCCCAAGCATCGGTGGGGGAGTTCGGTCTGCTATTGATGGCGGTACTGGATGGATATCCTAGTCCTGGTTGTCTGGGAAGGAAGCATCCTCCTCCAATTGATGCGGCTGTTCTGAGAAGACCACATCGTGACTTACAATTACCTTCTTGGTAATAGGGTTATAGAGATGGTAACCCTTCGCCTCTTCACTGTAGCCCAAGAAAATACACTTCCGGCTCTTTGGTTCCCATTTGGTCCTGGTAGCATCAGGGACATGCACAAAACAGTCACATCCAAAAACTCTGAAATGTGTAGCGGAAGGTTTCTTACTAGAAAAGGCTTGCAGTGGAGTCATCCCGTTCACAACCTTCGTGTAGCTACGATTCACGATGTAAACTGCAGTGTTACATGCTTCAGCCTAGAAAGTCTTTGGCAAATCTTTCCCTTTCATCATACTCCGGCCCATTTCGCAGATGACATGCATCTTGCATTCTGCTACTCCATTTTGCTGTGATGTATATGGTGGGGGTTTCTGCCTCTTGATTCCATGACTTTTGCAGTAACTTTCGAATTCAGTTGATGTGAACTCTCCACCTCTGTCTGATCTCAACTTCTTCACCTTCCTTCCCGTTTCTTTCTCGACCATTACATGCCATTCCTTGAACCTACTAAAGGCCTCGTCTTTAGTCTTCAGGAAGTATATCCATATCCTTCTACTATAGTCGTCAATCAGCATCATGAAGTAGTAGGAACCACCCAAAGCTTCCATCTCCATCTTTCCGTAGAGGTCCGTGTGAACGAGCTCTAGAGGAGCCTTTGCCCTGCTGGCCTCTTTAGGAAAGGGATGCCGATGCTGCTTGCCCATCATGCAAGCTTCACATACATCAAGCAGATCTGAAATTTTTGGTAGGTCTGCAATCATTCCATTTTTATGCATCTCCTTCAAAGAACTAAGGTTTAGATGACCAAACCTCTCATGCCACAGCTTAGTGTCCTTCACATCCACTCGAGCACTGAAAACTGAGAGTTCGTAAATGTTGTTGCACCGCGTACCTTTACCAATGACCTTCCCTCGAAGATCTAGCATCTATGCACCATTCTTATCGAATTGAACTTTGAGGTCCCGATCCGTGATCGCAGAAACGGACAACAAGTTCCTCTTGATATCTGGCACATAAAGAACATCGAACAACTGTTTTACAACTCCATCTGACTTGAGAGCAATCATATCTTTTCCTTTTGCTGGACATTTTGCATCATTGCTGACTGCTACCAGGATGTCATTCCCTACCAGTTGTAGAGAGATATACCAATCCTTCCGACTGGTCATGTGGTGCGATGCATGACTGTCAATGATCCATGGTTCATCCATAGGCACATGAATTGCCTCTTTGTAAATCTCCTCAATTATGACAAACAGCTCTACTGGTACTGCATGCGCGTTGTTCCTGGGCTCTTTCTTTACTCTGTTCTTCTCATTTGTAATCTTCTTTCGGCACTCATTCTGCTTGTGCCCTACCTTGTTGCAATAGAAGCACTTGATCTTCTTCTTTCTCTTTTTATCATCAGAAGAAGATGGGTTACCTCTTTGATTCGGTCCAAAAAGCTGAATCTTCTCTAGTCCTCGTCTTTTGACGCATCTCCTCCTCCAAAAGCATCACACTAAAATCCTCAAAGTTGAGGGGCGGATTTCTGTTCTGTGTATTCAGCGCGCCATAACAAGACTGTCGTACTTTGGTGGGAGAATCTGTATGCACCTTTGTGCTAGATTCTCGCTGGTGATGGTGATGCCAATCGCAGTCATCTGATCGCACAGATTCTTCACCCTGATGATGAACTTCTCTGCCGCTTCAGACTTAGACAACTTCTCGTTCGCGAGTTGAGTCTCCAGATTCTGAATCTACATCTAATTCGTGGTCTCGTACTGATTTTTCAAGACCGTCCATGCCTCCTCCACAGTGGTGACATGTTGAATTAACGCCATGATGGAATCACTAACACTGCAAACAATAGAACACAGCACATCTACATTTCTTCTTGTCCACGGAGAATTTCATCCACAGTTGGTACTATCTATTGTCCTGCATTGGCTGGATCTGGTCTCGCAACCGGCCTCACGTCCACCCCAGTAGCAGTGTCCCAAAGCTGGTATGCACTTAGGATGGTCTTCATCTTGAACTTCGAGAGTGGATAGTTAGAGCCATCCAACTTTCCGCTTTCGCTGAACGGTGGGATTCGTAGTCTTGCGGGCTGGGCCATCTCCCACAATTTGCTCGCAAATAGAAAACACACTACCAAATCTTCTTGTTAGAGTCCAGGCTCTGATACCATGTAAGAAAATAATACAACTTCTGTGCTCAATAGATAACAGAATCTCGTATGCATGAGTGAAAACAAGATAGGATGGAGAATCAAAAATTTGATTACTGTAGAACTGATACAATAGATGGCACTGCCTGCCAGCCGTGTGCTCCTGTGAAATAAGCTTCAATGGCATGCTAGAAAGAGTAGAAGATGGAGGCTGGATGCTAAGGAATCAGGGTTGCTATAGCCAGTGATGAAATGGGCTTCACGGGCTTGCTCTTATATAGCCACCAGTCATAGTCGGTTAGGCTCAATTGGGTGATCGACCCAGTCCGCCCAAAACAGTCGACTGGGGGTCGGTCCCGAAATAGGCCACCGACCATACGATAGAACTGCTATGCAAAATAGAGCAACTCACCTACAGTTACCGTTCAATCTAGAGCCATCCGGGATCATTTGAGGCTCCAAACGGGCCTCGCAACCCAAGAGTGGGCTGCCCCAAGAATTGCTCCATCTACCCTCAGTGCGGTCAGTCAAGGGATGCCTTCCTACACTTGCATGTAGCCTAGTTGGTAGTGTGCCAACTCTATCTAAAGCCGTCCAGCCATCAGGCCACACATGGCCCCCATCTGGTGTCCAAACCAGGACCTACCAGATAACCGAGCTACTCAAATGCCTTCTCCTCATATGGGGGGCTTACAAGTAGAGTTAGCTGGTTCCCGTGTAGTTACACGAGAGTGGAGCTGGTTCCCGTGTAGTTACACGAGAGTGGAGCATTGATATCTAACACAGAAGCAAGACGATCACAACTCCAAAACAAAGGTAAGACAATCCGACAGTCTTCTAACAGAAGATGTCCAACATCAAGCTACTGCTAGTCGACTTCAACATGACAACATATAGCAATTTAACAAGACCTTAGACACACAGAGAAGAGTACAAGCCTCCCAAAAATATATTCCAAAAGATAGACAAGATTTGGTGGCCGAACACAGCTTGGACTCAAGTCAGCAGTAACAAGCAAAATAGTGGTAACAAAATCAAGATAACAAAAATCAAAGAGGAACATATAGTTTCAATTCCAGAGACCACACTCAAAAACAAAAGTCAAATACAACAAAAGGACAAGTAGGAACAAGAAGATCCCACAGTCTTCTTTCAAGAGCTTTTGGAGTCCAAAGTGCAAATAACATTGGATCAAGTTCTGAATCTTGTTCCAGCCTTTAAGCATCAATTATGTCAGAATTTGCATTTTACAAACAACCCTCTACCCACACATGAGCCATAGAGTGATGATGAAGAGGAAACCCCTGACATCTACACATCCAGTATTGAAGATGTGGATTATCAAGTTCCACTCATAGATGTAGATTATATAAGACAAAGGATCTCTGAGGTACTCGTTGATGGAGGGTCAGGAGTGAACATCCTCTCTCAGGATCTCTTTAAAAAATTTTGTTGCAATGAACTTGCACCAACACCATTTCAAGTCAAAATGGTTGACCAAAGGAGGATAAAACCTCTAGGAATACTAAGAAGACAAGAAATTACTATTATGGGACTCTCCTTCACAATTACATTTGTGGTACTCAGGATGGAGGAAAGAGATTGTGCATATTCCATGTTATTGGGTAGGCCGTGGTTGAGAGCTGCCAAAGTGAAACAAGACTCGGGTTCAGAAAGAATCACAATTAAGAAAGGCAAAAAGAAGTTCAAAATCAATCTCTCTTCAAGAAGAAGCTTCCCAAAACAAGCTCAGCCACTGCCATAATTTGAGGAGGATGAGTAGGAGATTTTCCTTAGGAGAAATCCTACAATTTTCCCCATCTTTGAAATTGATGTAATCAAAATTCTTGATGAATATCCATGCTCCAATCAACAAACAGAGCTATCCAACCTACATCCAACCATGGCAGAACCAAACACAGATGAAAAAAAGTTGAAACTAGATCCAATCAACACCAGCATCCAAAGTGACAAGCAGGCCGAGCCAAATGACCCACTACATGAGGATACTTAGAAATCAACTGCACATGCCATCCTAGAAGCTGAAGCTCACTTTGAAGAGCATATGAAAAAGAGTGCTAGAGTCTGACAAGATGACTTGGAGGAGATAAACCTTGGAGACCCCCACAACCCCAAGACAGTTTTGGTAAGTAAAGGTCTTCCCCCACCTTTCAAAATGGCTTTAAAAGACTTTTTGATAGAGTATAAGGATGTCTTTGCTTGGCATTATACTGATATGAAAGGAGTAGACCCCAAGTTCTATCAGCACAGAATCAACTTAAAGCAAGATGTTGTACCAGTGATACAGGGAAGATACAGAATGAGTCCCAACTATGCCAAATAAGTTAAAGAGGAAATTGATAAGCTATTATTTATCCTCTCACACATGTTACATGGCTTTCACCTATTGTGATTGTGCCCAAAAAGAATGGAAAACTCAAAATATGTGTGGACTCCAGAAAGCTCAATGCTAACACCATTATTGATCCTTTCCCTCTACCATTTTGTGATTCTTTACTAAATGTTGTAGCAGGTCATGAAATCTATAGTTTTCTTGATGGTTTCAGTGGGTACAACCAGACAAGAATGGCACCTGAAGATAAAGACAAGACAGCATTTGTCACTGAATGGGGAGCATTTGCTTCAAATGTTATGACATTTGATCTTAAGAATGCTCCAACATTTTAAAAATACATTCATGAGGTATTTGCTGAATATCTTACATCTTTTATGAAAATTTTCCTTGATGATTTTTCAATATTTGGGAAAAAAGAGGAGCATCTACACCACTTGAGCTTATGCTTTACCAAGTGTAGAATGGTTGGTCTAAACTTAAACCCAGCCAAATGTGCATTTGTTGTAGGTAGAGGAATTCTACTAGGGCACATCATCTTCCAAGATGGAATGGAAATAGATCCAAACAAAGTTTTAGCCATTCAACATGCTAAACCACCCAAGAATATCAAGCAGCTTCAAAGATTTATAGGGCAAATTAAATGGCACTGTAGATTTCTCATATACTTTGCTGACATATGCTATCCTCTCACCAAATTGACATGGGAAATAGAGCCCTATATTTGGGGGGACGCATAGCAATATGTTTTTAATATGCTGAAGAAAATGCTGATGATAGCTCCTATTCTACAACCACCTGATTGGGCTCTTCCTTTTGAGGTTTTTGTTGATGCTTTTGATTCAGGAGTAGGTGTACTACTTATGCAGCAAAGAGCACCAAAGTGGTTCAGACCAATTTACTTTGCCAGTAGAATCTTAACTAAGCATGAGAGAAACTATGCAGTCACAGAAAGAGAAGCACTTGGAATGATCTATGCATTGCACAAATTCAGACATTATTTATTGGGCAACAAGGTACATTTTCATGTGGATCATCAAGCTCTCATTTATTTAGTGAACAAACTGCAATTAATAGGAAGATTGGCCAGATGGATGCTTTTGTTGCAAGAATTTGACTATAGCATTGTGCATAGGCCTAGAAAACAACATGTCATTGCTGATTACTTGAGCAGTTTGCTATCAGGAGAAGCCCCAATTGGTATACCAGATGAACTTCTTGATGCAGGAATTTTTATGGTAAGAATTAAAGAGCCACCTAATTGGTATGATAAAATGCTATTCTTTCTCACTGATGGTTTAATCCCTGAAACATTATCCAAGGATCAGAGAAAGAAACTTGTTTTATAGAGTAGACCTTTCCTAGTCATTGTTGGTGTTTTGTATAGAATAGGAATTGACCAGGTAATCAAACGATTTGTCCAAGATCATGAGCAGAAAGCTATCCTAGTTAGAGCCCATAGAGGACCATCAGGAGGACACTTTTTTGGAGACATTATGGCCTACAGTTCTAAAAGATGCTCATAATTGGGCTAAAGCATGTTTGCCATGTCAAAGAGATGATAGACCACTTGACATTGAAAGGATGCCCCATCAGCCAATCCTCCCCTTGGGACCATTTCAAAAATGGGGACTAGATTTCATTGGACGCATCAAGCCTCCAGCAAAATTTTTAGATAATCATATATTTTGGGTGCCACTAACTATTGTATAAAATGGGTTGAAGCTGTAGCACTCAAAACATGCAAAGCTAGAACTGTAGCACATTTCCTTTATTACAATATTGTCACCAGATTTGGTATTCCTATTGAAATAGTGTCAGACAGAGGAACACAATTCCTCAACAAAACTATCAAAAAGATGACTAAGATGCACATGACGTTGCATAAAAATTCTACAACCTATTATCCACAAGCCAATGGGTAAGCTGAGAGTCCAATAAGCTGATGAAAAAGGTCTACAAAAGAACAATTGCTGATCACCCTGAGGATTGGGATCAGCACTTGGATTCAGTGCTATGGGCACTTAGAACAACACACAAGGTTGCAACTGGTGGGTGACACCTTTCATATTGGTATATGGCTGTGAAGCATTAGTACCTATGGAATTTCTGGCAGGTAGCCTGAGAGTGGCAATAGATAATATATTATCTCAAGAAGATTCAATTGATGCAAGATTAGAGCAACTTCTACAATTGGATGAGGATAGGCTCACAAGTTCACATACTCCTAATATAATTCAGAAAAGGAGGGCAGCATGGATAAATAGAAACATAAAGTTCAAATTGTTCAAAAAAGGTGATTTAGTGTTAATGTTTAGCACAAAGTTGGGGAAACTGCAGGAAAGTTCAAGCTCAGATATGATGGTCCCTTCAAGGTACTTGAGTTTTTTGAGCAAGGTACCTTCAAATTGGCTGACCTACATGGGAATGTATTTGGCAAACCAGTCAATGATTTTAGGCTTAAACCTTATATTAGACGTGACCCCACTCAAGCAAAAATCAACACAATCTCTTTGCAACTCTGCAAAGACCTCGTCACAATCCTATATATGTTTCAACTATTCAGATTGACAATTCTATCTTTAACAGGCTCCAGACTACAGTCCGGATAGGCACACATGAAACATGTTGTGTCATCAACAGCAACATTCAGGTAAACTCTAATCCTGACCAACCCAATTCAATCAGTAATGTAGGTATGGCAAACTTCAAAGAAGCAAGCACAGTGGTGAGCCTGGCCCCAACAATAATCTAACAACCATCCGACAAAAAAACATCCGACTCTGACTCCGACTCCCATCCGCACAACACGTGCGATGTCACTGCCCCCATCCAACCTCACTCTGACTTCGACTTTGACCCAATCTACCAAATGTCTTGCAAAGTAGAGAGTGCTATGATGAATTAAAGTAACTGATGCGGCCTAAAAATGAATCTAGAAAGGAAACCTCAGTGAGGGAAAAGCCCTTAATTTGTTAAGGCTATTCAAGAGCTACCGGCAATCCTGCCTGGCTGCCGTTTCTCGATAGTCTCCAAGACACTCTAAAATAGACCCAAAGAAGCTAGCTTGTGAGGTGAGCAAATAATAGAAAACAACTTATCCGAAAGAAGACAATGCCAAACCAAAGTCTGCACAAGGTCACATTGAAGTGCATGTGGGTTGCAGGGCATGGGAAAGTTGCAAGTACTTAATATTCCAAGATTCAATGGGAAGAAGGTATGAAAATTCAAAATTTGTGCGAGTAGTGAAATTTTCAGCCACTGGGTCTCGGCCAAAGGGCATGCTAGATCAGGTTTGATGCCACGTATTATGAAATGCAATGACCTTTGGCATACTTATGAGCCATGTAGCAAGAAAGTGCATGGGAAAAGAAACAATTCAAAATTGTAAATAGTGCTAGATTTATTAAAAGATCTTTGCACATGCACAAAGTGCACATTTTCAACTTCTTCCATTTTAGAGTGAATCTAGATACCAATATCAACAACTATCAATGTTTTAAGACCTCCATGCAGTAGTCCCACTAGTTTGGATTCCAAAGTTTTAATCCATTTTGGTTTTCAACAAATCAAAAAAAATTTATGGAGCGTGCCCTCAAATGGGTGTGCATCACTTTAGCACAACATTGAAGGCCCATCAACCCATGCCTAATGTTCTCATTTAGGTGTGTCCTTGGGTTGAGGAGCTCATGTGGTGTACTTTTAAATGATTACTTGGTTGCACGTATGTACCTCCATGTGATAGATCAAATTTTTTTTGGACAATGCTCAATATCCATCAACAAAAAAACATTATTGATACTTTTTTGACATTAACATCGATGGAAATATTGACCCTAGTAAATTTTCTAGAACGCTTTTTGACAGAAATATCGATGGATTAGGACATGGTCAATGATTAAACAAAATGGGTTCAATTTTTGGCATGTTTTGTTCTCATATATGGATTATGATGTTTTAATGATGATGTGTAACCTTTGTAGATGTCTCAAGCTCATTAGAGTTAGAAGAAGAGACTAGTAGAGCAAATGTTTATCAATGAGTCTTGTGTTATTGTGCACAATGTAAAGGACAAATAAAGATATTACACAACATATAAACAATACGCATAAAGAGATATGGTCTCTTTCAACCTTACTAGAGATACAATTGAATGATGATGTAGAAGTCATCTTTTAGCTTCTTTATGAGTGAATTCGTTAAATTCATTTCATATACTAACTTTTGGTGCTTGTATGTGACGTGTGAGATGATTAACTAAATTATTTTCATGCAGATAAATGCAATTATTCCAGGAAGTTTGAGAGCACAAGCATTGCATAATCATCCTCATGAGCTGATGTTGACCCAAGGATAGTGAAACACTCTAAGGGAAGACAGACAGTTGGAAGAGCAACATAGTAGAAGTAGTGAAGAGTAAGATTTCTTGAATGATGATAAAATAATGCAAGACATGATAAACACTTACTATGATGCTCCTTCACCACAAAATGAAAGAGATGAAGATGGGGAAGGGAATAGGGAGAATAACATGAGTCCTAAAGAGGAGAGCTTGTGACGTGAAGCAAGCATCATGTTATACAAAGGGGCAAGCAATTCTTGTCTTGCAACCCTTCTTTTGATCTTGAATTTACAAGCAACTTATGGATGGTCACACACTAGAGTTACATCCCTCCTTTGGTAAGAGTTTTGATGTGGTCTAAACTATGGTTTCATGCATGTACTTCCAAATTTTTGCTTCAAATTCATTGAATGGGCCAATGTCCTAGGTTACTCCAATTACTACTTCCAAAGGAAACACAATGCCTAGGGTGCAAAGAAGATGTTGCCATCATTAGGAATGGATTACAAGTCAATTCATGCATGTACCAATGGTTGCATCCATTACAAAGGAACATACAAGCACTCTATAAGTTGTCTACAATGTGGTGCATCTTAATACTAACAAGACACACAAGGAGACAACATTCTAGGAAAGGTACTATGACACATGCCGACCCTAACACACATCTTGCACTTGTTTCAATGTGGATTGTTAGCTAGACTTATGGATTGTCATTCTCATAACCGCTCGACGAATGGAATATTGAGGATCCCTGTGGATGGAAAGGGTTCGAGACACGTAGAGAAGAGGTGGCCAAAGTCTTGCTAGAGTTGAGGCTTGAGCCTCGTCATTTGCTTCTTGGGCTGGCTATGGACAGTGTAGCCCACATTGTGGTCCACGTGGCCAGTAGCAGTCGCAATTTAGAATGTTCCTCCTTGGATGACCATAAAGAAGGTAATTTGACATTGGGACTCATTGTGTCGGGCAAGTACAAGGTCACAAACATGGATGTGTATCTAGCCCCATTGGTGGACAAGTTGAATTTTTTTTTTTCCCCCCAAAAAATGAGGGTTTATATTATAGTATCAAAAGTTTATGTACATCTAAGAGCTATCTGCAGAAAATCTTTCTCTGATAGAGAAGTCTACTATCATACACTGATATCTTGTTTATTCAGGAGCACAAACAGGATTCTAGAGATTGTGCCAAGTCAGGCAAGTTGCTTTCTGGCCATACATTTTGGTCGCCTGCCTTGGGCACTAGGGGGGGCACTTCTATTTCAGTTTTGCAGTCGGCTCTCCTCTTAGTTGTTGGACATGGAGTCATTATTCCCTCTAGGGCTCAGTGGATTATTCTCTTGATTGGAGGGCATACGGTTGGTTTCCTTAACCTGTATGCCTCCAACATTAGAGGGGAACATGTCATTATGTGGAAGGATTTGCTCTCTTGGGCCCCCATTGTGGATTCATGGGTGATTGGAGGTGACTTTAACATGGTTGAGTTACCATCTGACAAAAAAGGGGGTAGAGAAGGAGGACTTCACTCTTTCGAGAGAGCAGCTTGGGATGCCTTCCTTTTTCACTACTATGGCAGAGATACTTGGTTGGACGATGCCTTTCTTATTTAGCCACAGTCCCTCCTATTCTCTTGGTCGTACAGGAGGTAGCAGATGCCTATTCATGCACACATTGATAGATTCTATGTAGATGATTGGGCACTAGATAGAGGTGGATCGGTATGCATTGCTGCTGGGGTTTCCACTTCAGACCACTTTCCTATTGTGCTGGCTATCTTAGAGCCTCACTTGAGAGGCTGGTCTGCCAGCATCAGGATTCCATATGCCTTGTACATAGAGGAGGACCTTACAGAGGTAGCCCTCCAGATATGGGTTTCTCATGTCCAGGGTGGGCAACCATATCCATCACATGTAGCTACTGCCCTTTCTGGTATTAGCGACTTCTACCACTCAATTGCTTGTAACAAGAGACGAGATATTCTCAGATGTGAGATTGGTGTTCACCAACAGTTGGCAGCTTTGCAGAGGGAAGAGCAGAAATGGCCTTCACATGCTTGGATTTAGGAGCACCTTGTTGCAGCAAGGGCTTATCAACAGATATTGCTTGATTAAAGAGCAGAGTATGACTTTCATGCACAGGAGTCCTTCTGGATTCAAATGGGTGGCAGAGTCAATAAACACTTTTTCTCTACTCTTGGCCCTAGACATAGTAGAAAGAGTGTATCCCAGCTTATTGACTCACATGGGGTTTTACACACAGATCCAGATGATGTCATGCGCATAGCTTCAGATTTGTATGCCGCCCTTCTTAGTGCAGATCCTGACACACACTAGAAATATTCTTGAGTTACATCGGTTCTTCTTTAACTTTAGCGGGAGCTGATTGTTAGATATCAATGCTCCACTCTCGTGTAACTATGTGGGAACCAGCTAGCTCTACTTGTAAGCCCCCCATATGAGGAGAAGGCATTTGAGTAGCTCGGTTATCCGATAGGTCCTAGTTTGGACACCAGATGGGGGCCATGTGTGGCCTAATGGCTAGACGGCTTCAGATAGAGTTGGCACACTACCAACTAGGCTACATGCAAGTGTGTGAAGGCATCCCTTGATTGATTGCACTGAGGGTAGATAGAGCATTTCTCGGGGCAGCCCACTCTCGGGTTGCGGGGCCCGTTTGGAGCCTCAGATGATCTCGGATGGCTGTGGGCCGAACGGAGACTATAGGTTAGGTGCTCTATTTTGCGCACCGGTTCTATCGTATGGTCGGTGTCCTATTTCGGGACCGACCCCCAGTCGACTGTTTTGGGCAAACTGGGTCGGCCACCCAATTGATGTGAAGATAGTGGGAGAAAAGGAAGGAGTCTCACTTGAGGCTTTCTCACAAGCACAATGGGGGAATACACACAAAGGTGGAGGCTGAAAACAGTTTTCCTCTTCTTAGTTGTGAAAGCCAAAAGAACTCTAGTACAAAGAAAAATAGAAGAACCCTATATGTGGGTCTCAAAACCAAACTCAACTAACTAAGGTGGCATACTAACTGAGCCACAAACTAGAGTAGATAAGGATAGCTGTCATCCAGCTATTATTCGTGGGCGGTGTACCAACCGCATCTGTAGCTAACAAGTCGGTGACATAAATGCACAACAGTCACCCTGGCATATCGCGAGTGGACCTCGATATCTCAACACTCCCCCTCGAGCTCAATCCCAATTCCTGCACACCAAGCAGGTCTCTAAACTTGCGCAGCAGCTTCTCTGTGCCCAATGCTTTCGTGAATATGTCAGCTACCTGATCCTCTGTGCTGACATAAACTAGATCAATAAGACCTAGTAAAACCTTCTCCCACACATAGTGATAATGCACCTCAATGTGCTTTGTTCTAGCATGAAAGACTGGCTTCTTTGCCAAGTGTATGCTGCTCATGTTGTCACAATAAATGACAAGTGGCCCATCTGTAGACTGATGCATACAATAGAGTAGCTTATGCAACCAAGCTACCTCACATGCAGCCATTGCTGCACCTCTGTACTCAGCCTCTGTGCTCGACAAGGCAACTGTAGGCTGTTTCTTGCTGCTCCAAGTGACTACAGCACTCCCAAAAGAGAACAAATATCCACTGGTAGATCATCTATCAGAAATACTACCAGCCCAATCAGCATCAGTGTATCCATGCAACTATATCTGAACCCCAGCCTCATAAAATAGTCCATACTGCAATGTGGACTTCACATACCTGAGTATGCGTCTAGCCGCATCCAAATGCGGTTTCCTTGGAGCCTGCATAAACTGACTTACCAACCCAACAGCAGCGTAGCTCAAATCTGGCCTGGTAATAGTCATGTAAATCAAACTTCCTACTATGCGTCTGTACATAGTAGGGTCTTCCAGAAGCTCACCTGCATCTGCGCTCAGCTTCACATTCTGCTCCAAAGGAACTGAAATAGGCTTACAGCCTGTCATCCCATATTTGGACAGCATGTCCAATCCATACTGCCTCTGCAAGAGCTGTATCCCACTTGGTGATCTAATCACCTCAATGCCCAAGAAATAATGCAGCTCTCCCAAATCCTTCATCTCAAACTTCTGCCTCAATAGCATTTTCACATGAAGGATATCTTCATCACTATCACCTGTGATGATCAAATCATCAACATAAATGACCAGTAGCATAATCCCTTTCTCTGTTTTTCTCACATAGAGTGAGAAATGTGCCTTGGAAATCTGAAAGCCAATAGTGACAAGATACTGTCCTATCTTGTCAGACCATGCTCTAGGTGCTTGCTTCAAGCCATACAAGGCTTTCTTCAACCTGCAAACAAACTCAGGATGAATAGCATGAACATAACCTGCTGGCTGCTCCATAAAGACCTCTTCTTGCAAATCACCATGCAAGAAGGCATTCTTTACATCCATCTAATGTAAAAACCATCCCTTTGATGCAGCCATAGCAATGGCTACTCTTACGGTTGCCATCCTTGCAACCGGGCTGAAAGTTTCTTCATAATCAATGCCATATGTCTGTGCATACCCCTTGACAACTAATCTTGCCTTGTATCTATTCATAGAACCATCTGCATTGTGCTTGATCTTATAAACCTACTTACAACCAATTGCATTCTTGCCTTTAGGCAAAGGCACCAATTCCCATGTAGCATTAGCATCCAAGGCATCCATTTCTTCATCCATGGCTTTCTCCCATTTTTCATTTCCCATGGCTTGCTCAAAAGAAGTGGGTTCTGGTTCTTGTATCACTTTGACCATATAGGCATAGTGAATGGCTGTAAATCCATCATATTTCAGCCTATCCATAGGATACCTAACCCTGGTAGACCTGCACAAAATAGGCTCACTTCCAGGTGCTCTCAAAACATCCCTGGTCTTCCTTGCTCCAGGTGTGACAATAGAAGGAATACCCAACTCATCATCAATGCTCTGTTCTGAGCCACTGGATTCACCATCCACATAGGAGTGACCTACATTAACATCAAACATGGGCTGATCTACCTTCTCTTTTTCTTTTTATGATACATGCATACCACTCTCTGCATTGCTTTGAGGAGATTCTCCTGATCTCAATCTGCCTGTCCATGGCGAAGTATGTGAACCACTACTAGATGACACTCCAGGTCCACTAATATTTTGTGATTGCTGCTGTGAATTCTGTGCAGCATTACCATTTTGTGCATCTACATCAATCATCACATTTACTGGTTTATACCAGCTGCTCATCTCATCAAAAATAACATCTCTGCTCACTGTAAACTTACGAGTAGAAGGGTTATAGCATCTATACCCTTTCTGCTGCAGAGAATAACCAATAAAGACGCACTTCTCAGCTTTTGGATCCAACTTGGACCTCAACTCATCTGGCACATGGACATAAGCAATGCAACCAAAAATTTTCAAATGAGAAATATCTGGTTTCCTACCAGTATACATCTCCTCTGGCGTCATGCCATGTATTGCTGTAGTGGGAGTCCTGTTCATTATATAAACTCCTGTAGCAACTGCTTCAGCCCAATAATAATCTGGTAGATCTTTTTCATTTAGCATAGCCCGAGATACCTCTCCAATATGCCTGTTTTTCCTTTCTGCAATTCCATTTTGCTGTGGGGTATGACTGCATGAATATTGCTGCTTTATACCATGCTCCTGCAAGAACTTTGCAAACTCATTTGAGAGGTACTCTCCCCCTCCATCTGACCTTAGGCATTTTATTTGTAGGCCTGTTTCTTTTTCAACCATAGCTTTGAAAGCTTTGAAGTGCCCAAACACTTCACTTTTCTTTTTCATAAAATACACCCAAAGTTTTCTGCTGAAGTCATCAATAAATGTGACAAAATAGTGACAGCCTCCAATAGATGCAGCTTTAGTAGTCCACACATCAGAGTGGATTAATTCCAATGGCTTTTTACTCTCTTGAACATGCCTAGGAAAAGGTTTCCTTGCCTGTTTCCCAAATTGACACGCTTCACAAACCTTGTGCATTTCTGCAACCTTGAATTTAGGCAATCCTGCAACAATATTTTGGGCTTGCATTGATTTAAGTCGCTGTATATTAACATGACCAATGCGTTTGTGCCAGATATCAATATCTGCAACTACACTGGTCCCATGTGCAAACATTGCTGCACTCAATTCAGGCATGTCTGCATCCAACGTAAACATCCTGCCCTTCTTCTTTCCTTTTGCTATCAAGCGACCATTATTTTTCATATCCTCAATAAAGCATCCATGAGGATTAAATCTGACCTGCAAGCCCTGCTCAACCATCTGACCAACAGAAACCAGGTTCTTGGTGATGTTCGGGACATGAAATACATCAGACAAGTATTTCTTTTTCCCATCCTGCATAGACAAAGGAATTTTTCCAATCTGCACAATAGGATGTGCAGTATCATCACCAGTCTCCACAAATCCTGGTTTTTCCATTTTCCTTGCATCCTGCATCCATTCAGCATGACCTGTCATGTGGTTTGACGCACCTGAGTCAACATACCACACATCATTGCTTTCTTCTGCACTTGTCACAGAATTTGTCATATGCTGCACCATAAACAAATGCTCTTCTGTCATCACCCTATCTACTAGAGGATGCATAATTGCCTTGCTGCAATTTTCCATTCATAATGTCATTCTGCTTTTTGTAGCAGTCCTTAGCCATATGACCCATTTTGCCACAATAGTAGCATTCAACATTGCTGTTTGCATTTTGGCCTCTCTGCCATCCACCACGGCCTCTTTGGCTCCCCTTGCCTCTAGAGTTACCACGTCCTCTTGCATAGGACTGGTTTTCTTACGTTTGCTGCATATTCTGATTTCTACCACGGCCTGCAGATCGGCCTCCTCTAACTCTGCCTCTACCTCTGCCAGCATTTGAGTAGAATTTGAGTAGAAGACAATTTCTTTTGAAGTTCCTGCTGAAGAAGATGCACCCCCATTTCTCTGCTCTTCAGAAATTAGAAAAGCAATCAACTCCTCAAAATCAGAAAATTTATCACGGACAGCAATTGATGTTCGGAACTATGCATAATCCTTTCCTAGACCATTCAAGGTCACAGAAACCAAATCGTCATCATCCACTGGCGACCCAATGGAAGCAAGTGTATCCGCAATTTTCTTCACCTTCATGTGGTAGTCATTGATGCTCATGTTTTCTCTCTGCACATTGTGCAACTCCTGTTTGAGTTGCATTTTCCTGGCTTGCATATTTGTGCTGTACATTTTTGCCAAAGTATCCCATGCCTCCTTTGGCGTACTTGCATCCTGAATATGCACAATCATGGAGTCCGAAATACTAATAGACAGCCAGTACATAACTTTCCTGGCTCTCTCATGCCATCCTTTAAATGCCTGCATTTCCTGTTGACTAGGAACATTAGGAAGAACAGGTTCTTCTTCATTTCCTGTAATGAACTCCCAATAGCCTTTTCCCATCAAGAAATTCGTCATTCTGAACTTCCATGCCTGGAAGTTGTTCTTGTCAAGCTTTTCAGTGACAATCTGTGAAAGAGAATCAGATGCCATTACAGAACACTGCAAAATATTCTCTCACTGCAAAGAACACAGTTTTTGCCTCACACGAGCAGATCTGCAAAACTAACGAAAGTGGTATTTCACCACACAGTCACTTCCTAGTGACGATTTTGCATCAACAGGCAACAAGCATGAATCTGCAACTCCCAATATCTCTGCACACAGGCATATGATGCAATTTCTGCAGCAACTTTTCACCGACCCGTAGAACAGTGGTCGCACAGCAAAAACAGGGCCTTTTTTCGAGTGCCTGTGGAGAACTTCCGCCTCCAAAACGGGCCCCGAAACGGCCTCAAATCAAAAAAATAAAGTCACTGAGGGCTTTGCCCACACCCGCAGCATATACTGCGCTCTCGCCACACCGCGAAGGGCATCTCAATCTGAGACAGTGCACTCTTGCACTTCTGGCTGTGCTACCTGCAGAGATTTGCTCCCAAACTCGAAATAGGAAAGCAACACTGGTCCTCTTACCAGGACACCACGAATTTGGCTTGCTTTCTTGAGCTCCTTACCACGAACAAGGCTCTGATACCATGTGAAGATAGTGGGAGAGAAGGAAGGAGTCTCACTTGAGGCTTTCTCACAAGCACAATGGGGGAATACACACAAAGGTGGAGGCTGAAAACAGTTTTCCTCTTCTTAGTTGTGAAAGCCAAAAGAACTCTAGTACAAAGAAAAATAGAAGAACCCTATATGTGGGTCTCAAAACCAAACTCAACTAACTAAGGTGGCATACTAACTGAGCCACAAACTAGAGTAGATAAGGATAGCTGTCATCCAGCTATTATTCATGGGCGGTGTACCAACCGCATCTGTAGCTAACAAGTCGGTGACATAAATGCACAACAGTCACCCTGGCATATCACGAGTGGAGCTCGATATCTCAACAATTGAGCCTAACTGACTACGACTGGTGGCTATATAAGAGCAAGCCCGTGAAGCCCATTTCATCACTGGCTACAACAACCTTGATTCCTTAGCATTTAGCCTCCGTCTTCTACTGTTTCTAGCATGCCAGCGAAGCTTCTTTCACAGGAGCGCATGGCTGGGAGCCAGCGCCATCTATTGTATCAATTCTACAATAATCAAATTTTTGATTCTCCATACTATCTTATTTTCTCTCTTGCATACAAGATCCTGTTATTTGTTGAGCACAGACATTGTACTATTTTCTTACACTGATGAAGAGGCATTAGAAGCTGACGGAGCGACAATAGGAGCTGATGGGGAGGCAATAGGAGTGCACAATCTTTCCATGAATTCCTCTATAGAAAGTGCTTCTCAGCAAACCTTATATGAGATGTTGGACGGATCTGCATGTGAGATTGGTCTCTTGAAGGGACGAGCAAGGGGAGAAGTGGCCACGTGGGGAACCACATGTGCAGAAGGGGCGACAGTTGGGCCCATAGAAGAAAAAGGTGCTAATGAGGAGGGGGGAGGAGGAACCAGAGAAACAGAGGGGGCTGGGGCTGTGGGGCCAGTTGTTCCATACAAATTCTTCTTTTTCTACTTCCACCAATTTTGCCAGCACCGTGGCTTGGTCCAGCAGTGTGGATTCTTCATTTGCAAGTCTCTCCTCAACAGATAGGTAGCCTTGGGTTTGAGTGTGAAGATGACCGAGTTTTTTGACATCATCTCTTCATTCTTGTAATCATGCATAAGGATTCAAAAACACTTTTAGTATCAATTGACACGTTATTAAACAACTTATTGCATCTTTGAAGCCAAATTGACCATAGAGCTGTAGCTCTAATGACGTTCCAATTTTGCATGGCCCTGTTAGGAGAGTCCCCAAGAAGGATAACTGAGTAGCTAAGGGGGAAGGGTGCAATGCACTTGTGAAGTAGGTCCCATAATTCTTTGGAAAATACACAATTGAGGAACATATGTGGAATGTCCTCTCGCACTCTGTTGTATTGTTTGCACCATCCATTCCCATGGCCAATCTTTTGGGCTCGGACGGCCATCTAGATACCCCGGTATAGGATAAGCCATAGAAGACATGAATGTTTTTCATGAACATAGATATCCCAGACTTTGGCAAATCCTAGAGAGCATTTATTCGCATCATCTCTCTGGAACCAAGTTTTGTTGAGTCTAGCTATCAAATCCTTTTATCCATCATAGAAAATCGAGACTGGAATGAAGTTTTGTTGACCCACCCATCTGAATTCTCTCGTGGTAGGAAGTAGCCATCTGCCTAGCCAGGGGAGGTTTTCTCTATTCTGGAGTGCCTAAAGTTCCTTTACTAAAAGAAGATTGAATCTGGTTGAGAAAATTATCGTTGTGCCACTTACCTTGACCACTATCCCAAAGATCTCCCTAGACTTTGATCCCTCTCTTGCTGACTGCTAATTTAAGTAGAACCTCTCTTAGCGGTTGAGAGATAGACAAAATCAAGAACCAAATTGAGTCTTGACTGTAAAAGGTACCTATTTTCCATGTGAACCCCTTCCATTTTATAAATGGATGCATAGTTTCCCAAGATCTCCACACTGCCCTTCCACAGCTCTAATCCTTTCGTGACACAACTTTCTTGCCCAAAAAGAAGATAGCCTAAAGGAATATCTTTCCAGTTCCTGCAACACTCCAGTTTGGCTTTCCTCACATTTTTTAAAATAAGGGTAGCCCAAAGTAATTCAGGTTCTTGATAGGCTTTTAGAATCCACTGAGCCATAAATCTTGCTGAGGATTTTTTGATATCCACCACTCCTAGACCACCTTCAGCCTTCAAAAGGGTATAGACATTAGGGAAAATATGGACTCAAAAAGGGCCTCATAAGGAGAGGATTAGGAAATAGCTTAGTTTCCTAATTGCTAGGGGAAAACATGATGGTAAAGGGAAGGTTTCACTATGCTTAGACTCATTAATACATGGGGATTGAATTTTAGAGATTTTTTTAAAGTTCAAATGCACGTCCTCACCACATAGAGATCTAAGGGAAGATTTAATGGTGCACAATAATCGCCCATATCGACTATAGGATTTCAACCCAATGGCCATGTGATCATGTGGTAGTGCGCCGATAATCGCTGTCAATCTGACTGGTGCAATGGTCAGTGAACTAGGGGAACAAATGTTTTGGCCATTGGATCATGTGAGATCTGATGGATCTTAGCGCTAGGTAATGAGGACCCTTAGATCTCCTTGAATCTAAGGGCCTCAAACAAAGGGTAGAGTGAGTAGGTAGCCTGCCAAAGATTTAATGCGAGACTGGTGCGGCTGTGCAAGCCCATCCAATAGTGCTCAGAATGCCATGTGTATCCCATCCAATGCTGCGGGTAGCTTATCGTCCAATCATGATCACGATCTAATAGTTCACGTGTTGCACCACTTCTCCTCTGTTTGATTAGGATATAGATTGCACAATGTAGATTCTCCATCATGAAATGCCATTCTTGAGCCATTAGATCTACTTTAGATATAACGGCTCTTTTACTCTCTTCCATCACCTTAAATTCTTGTGAGCCCTATATCTCTAACCATTGGATCTTATATGATCCAACGACCTATGCTAAGCCACGAGGCCTCCTAAGGGTTAGAAACCCCTTTACCTTCATTGTTCAAGTAACTTGGCATGGGGGCCATTTCTTTCCACCAATGAGGAGGAAGAAGAAACCCTCCATTCTTTTAATGCTTGATCCTTCTCATGGGCCTAGAGCTTAATCCAAATTCTTAAGCCCCTAATGCAAGAGGCCCTTTTTGAGTCCAAAATTCTCCTAATAAGTTCCATCTTACCTTGGAGCTTTTGTTCTGATCTAGAGAGCCCCCCCACAAGAAAGTTCAGAACAATCTGTTGAGTTGGTCAATCTATTTTCTTGCTAGGAACCAACAGGCTATAAAATACAAAATGGAAGGGTAAATGTAATAATTTAATTTCTCCTAGCTAAGGAGAGCTATAGGCCTTGCCACCTATTGATTTTGTCCTTTACCTTGTCAATTAACCATTCCCATCTGTCTTTGTTTGTGTATCTGAATCCCATTGGAATCCCGAGGAGACAAAAACCCTCTCCCTCCTTGAGGATCTTACACCCTTTGTCGATGAGGATTTGGGGGGGAGCAGCCTTAGTACCAAAGACCCCTATTTTTTCATGATGGATTTTAGAGCCCGAGAAGGTGTCCAAGCATCTAAGGATGCTCTCAACTGACCTGATGTCGTTGCTCGGTGTGAGGTTCATGTCGTCTTCAAATTGTTGACAGACTATCTGTACCCCGTTTCCAACTTTGATATTACCAATGTCTTCCTCATCCTTGATGAGCCAACCAAGGGGCTCCACCGCGATGGCAAAGAGGAGTGGAGCTAAAGGGCAGCCCTATCTAATAGATCTTTTAAGAGAAAACGAAGGGGAGATTGATCCGTTCACTTCCACCTTGGTTCTACAGGAGAGTATCTACGGATGAGATAAAACCTAGACCTGCTCCCATGTCTTGAAGAGTGGACAAAACAAATCCCCACTCCATTCTATCATAGGCTTTGCCAAAATCTATTTTTAGAAAGCAAATGTCCTAGTTTGTCTCTTATGCATGCTCTAGACCTTCCCAGAGGGTTAGAATGGCCTCTAGGATGTGCCTGCCTTGAATGAAACCTTTTTGCTCTTCCCTTATCCAGTCTTTCATTTTGAATTTTAGCCTAATAGCTAGGCCTTTAGCAAAGATATTATAGCTAGTATTGAGCAATGGTCCAAGAAGGGAAGAGAAACAAGGGCTTTGCTCTTGATACATAGGGCAGAGTCAACAATGTCTCTTGAGCAATACATTCTGTCTATTCTTACTTTCCTGAAGGATCTTTCCGTCCCAAAGAAGAGCTCTTTTCCTCGTGGCATTTGGGGCCTAAATGGAGAAAATCTAACACTGCAACTGAGGATGAGAAAAGTCAACACCAATCTCGATGGACTCAAAAATGGATAGTGGGCGCGTGATTGCCTGGGTAAGGTGAGCGGCTATTCCCAAGATGGCACCACCTCTCCCTTCTTTATGGTTGGTGCAAAACCACTATCTTTTATTGTCTATCTGGCTAAGCTACCAACGTAGCTTAGCCCTTGCAACTTTAACCTCTTACAGTGCTAAGAAATCAGGTCTAAGGCTTGAAGATTTTAGCCACCTATTAATGATAGCAGGTTTGAGGTCATTTGTCAAAAGCCCTGGACGTTGATGCTCATAAAAGTTGTCTTGCATCATTGAGGAGTGTTTTTGTTTCTCTTCTCCTTGAAACTTACTGGGCTATTCTATGGAGATAGTGCAAAGCCTCTCGACATCCTTCTTTTCTCTCTTTCAATTGAGCTGATTTCCTTTCCTCTATCGTTTACCTTGTCAGCTTGTGCCTTTGCCTTTCCTACCCTTGTGGATTTTCTGCCTTTGACAGCTGTGAAGGGAGGATCCTCTTTGTTAGTAGTCTCATGTTCTGCCTGCTCTAATTGTGCCTCAAAATCTTAGGTGGCAACCACAAACTTTTCCTCCCCCGAGCTATCTTTTCCATCTATTCTTCCGTTTCAGTAATGCTCTCTTTACCTTTCCCTTCTACCTCCCCCCCTGAGATCTCAATGGTTTCTTTACTTTGATCCTCAGTCCATTCTCTGGATGGAGAAGAGATTGGTTGCTTAATAGGTGCTTGTGTATCCTTGGCTTCCTGTGGGTCCTGTTAGGGCGGTTCCGATCTTTCCTTTTTGCAGTTATTTCTGGAGGGGAGGTCTTTGATGAAGTGGCCACCCATACCACAGAGGAAGCAGGAGTTAGGAATGTTCTTGAAGAAACTTTTTGGATCACAGCTCGGAGCCATCCCATTGAGAATATGGATAGCACTAGGAGGGTCAAAGGCAAGGTCCATCAGGACACAGGTTTGAGGGTTGCCTCACTGGCTAATAAACTTCTCTATAACCACTCCAAGAAATTGGCCCAATGGCAAACAGAGGGTCTCAATTTGGGAAAAGAGAGATAATGGTAGGTCAAGGAACTCAACCCATATAGGGGCCTTGGAAGGAGGCGGGGAGTCTAGACTAAAGGAAGGCTCCCAGAGCTAGACTGTTGGTTCCTAATAGTCCATGTCCCTTTTTTACCACTTTTGTAGCCATCTCCAGCTTTTCAAAGATGAAAACAACATACCCATTTCTGAGGAAGCGAATGGTTGTGACAACCAGACCTTTTCGCAACCAGAAGTTACAGACCCATCCTTCTAGGAACAGTGCAGGTGGCTTGGGGTCGTGAATGTACCCTATGATAGCATGTGAATAGAGCCATTTTGTCGTTTCGTTAAGTAATCCATTATGTACCTTAACTGTTGAAGCTTACCTTTGAGAGGCTTTGAAGCCTTTGTAGCATTTGGATCAGAGGAGGGAGAGAGCTTTGTTGATTTTGCACCAGAGGAGGACGTGGTGCCATTGAAGATTCTCTTGGCTCATAGTGTAAGTTGTTCCCAAGCTGACTGTCTTGGCAGTGTGAGTTGTTCCCAAGTGTGAGTTGTTCCCAAGCTGACTGTCAAAGCCTTGAAAAGGCTTCTGCCTCCTCCACTAATAGTACTAGCGTAGGTGCTCTTTGACAGCTTCAACATGGCATTCCCTTTCAAGACTTGGTGCACAACAAACTTGGGGGCTCCATTGGGGCGACGTTCCTTTGCAGCAAAAGAGACAAAATGGGGCTTGGCTATTACTGAAGAAGTTGCTTGCCGGTGTATTTTTGAACTCATCAAGAAGCTTACGCAGAGCGTCCATCTCTTTGCCACCTTGTTTGAGTTGTAGAATGTCGCTTTCATCTAGGTGAAGGGTGAAGGGAGGGAGAGGGGCATTGCACTTATCATGAGCTAGATCTTACATGACAATATCCAAGGCACTGCTAATGACTATCTGATTAGACTCTAGATTGACAGAAACAAGACTGATGGGATGGGAATTGGGCGGATGGGCCGTGAGGCCGTGAGGCCTTCAAGAGAGAAAGACAATGAAACCTTATCTGGGCTACCATTGCTAGGGCCACAGGAAGCCATCTCGAAAACTCGATACATGTTTTCTTACAAGCTGAATTATTATGGAATGGCATGCAAGTTTATGACATTTCAAAGCCTTTGGGTCAACATCATTTTTTAGTGAAAGTAATTCTAATGTGGACCCTACATGATTATCCTGGGTTGCATGATTTCTCATGCACCAAATTTCTATTCCTCTGAATTCTCTTCTACCTATTATAATGCAAGATGTAACTTCTTCCGATGCTCTTTGCCTCATTGGTCTTTTGCTTCTTCCACAAGATGTAACTTGTGCCCTTGCATTTTCATAGGTCTCCACGTGTCCAAATACTTTGCGTGTCCAAATTGTGGAGATAGTTTGTCTAGTTAGCACTCAAAAGATCTAAACAAGGTGGTATATGAGAAGCACTATGGGGGCTAAAGGCCACTATGCCTTAACCCCAGTTATGTACAATTCTCAAACACACACACACACATATATATATATATGAATGACATAGAAGATTAGGGTTTTCTACACCCATGAAAATGTGTGTGGATCTCTTCTGGCTCTCCTTCTCTCTCACCCTCTTCCATTTCACTTTTGTTGAGAGCACTCTCAACTGGTATCAGAGCCCAGGTGGTCTATCTGACAATTGTGGGTGGTCTAGCTGAGCCCACCGAGAGGTCATTTTGCATCCATACAGTTGTGTGGGTGGCATTTGCAACTTTGCAGAAGCTTATGGGTGCTTGTTTGAGCTGCCCAGGTGGTATGTGAACCTTGTGGGAGCCTATTGATGGTTTTGGAAGTCTTTGGAGTGGTTTTTTCAAGCTTTGAGTGGTTTTTGAAGAAAAAAAATCAAATTTTTTGGTGATTTTGGAGCCTGTGACGTTTTCTGAGCTTGAGTGAACCAATTTCTCCTGGAATCATTTTGTGGGTGCTAGCATTCCCTAGCTTTGGACTCTGTTGCTCATTTTGTGAGCTCTATGAAAGACTTGAGCAAAGAAGGAGCCCATTTTTGTAAATTGGCCTACTACTAATGACGGTGTTTTTCATGACCCGTGAGTTTGAGTTTAAGTTCCAATACCAAAGCCTCCATTCAACTTCCAACCAACCCGAGAGAAGGAGCAGGAGTCAAGCGTTTCATCTTCTATGATCCTCTATAGTCCAATCCATATAGCCCAAAAACTAAACTATTACACTAATTTAACTACTAGTAAATTGAACTAATTTAACTACTTGGAAACACAACAATTTCAACTATCAAGCTGGTCATCAATTGTTTTGATTGCCAAATTCTAGCATTCAATAAGTAGGATATGAAGACTTATAATAGTGATGGAGACTTATAATAGTGATGGAGCGGAGAGCCCAAAAATTAAACTAAACTAATTTAATGACTCATAAACTAAACTAATTTAACTACCTGGAAACACGACACCAATGGGTTGGTCATCAATTGCCACTATGCTAGCATTCAATAGGTGGGACATGGAGGCTTATATCAATGATGGAGTGGAGAGCCTAGAAATTAAACTAAACTAATTTAGATATGTGTAACTAAGCTAATTTATCTAAGTGGAAATAACACCACTAGGCTGGTCACCAATTGCCACCATGCTAGCATTCAATAGGTGGGAAATGGACACTTATAATAATGATTGAGCAGAGAGTGAAATGATGGTGTGGTATGGATTAGGTGGTAGCCCTCAGAGGTCAATTAGGATTAAGTGTGATCACTTAATGTCATTGCTTTTTAGCCACCAGGCTTGTAGCCAATTAAATAGCCACTAGGGTCCTACAACCACCTAGCTTGCATGATTGTGTGACCATCTGATCAACAAAGCTAGCAGAACTCTTCAAAGGGGGTTTGGAGTTTCATGCTTTCCCCTCATGAAAATGAAGTGCCACATTGGAAACAATTTCTTATGATGCCCATTTCAAATTGATCAGGCAGCTAACTATTTGTAATTTGATCAAAATAGCTTAACTAGAAGGATGACAAGCTCATTGAAATGGTTTGGTGGGTATTAGCTATTTAACTTCCATGTACCCTTCTCGAATTCGCATTGCTCCATCTCATCTCACCCTCATCTCCACCACCTTTGTCGGCTCCATACTAGTCTACCCTTGTCCCTACCACCCTTGTCAACTTCACATAGCTCCACGCTTGTCTCCCACCCATGTCTCCTGCTCCATCATCTCCCACCCTCATCTCCACCACATTTCACGACTTCATAGTGCTCTACCCTCATCTTTACCACCCTCGTCGACTTCACATAGCTATACCCTTGTATCCTACTCCACCCTCCTCCTGCACCACCCTTCCACCCTCTGGCTATCTCCCACCTTCAGTTGATTCCATTCTTATTCCTAGCTATCTCCAAAGCAATGGCACTTCTCTCCTACGATTATAGAGTGGCTAAGATGCTAATGAACCTTGATGGGATGGGCAATTTTCATGATTCAATCCACTTGAGAACTACATTTGAGTCATACACTGATAATGTTTATTTGTGGATTCTATATGATCCACATAGCCATGTTGACCAGGCCACAGAAATGATCTTGCATGAGCTTTTGCGATGTCAAGTGCAACCAAAATGAGATGAAAGTCATTTTTAGAAAAGATGGATCACTCACTGGCTGAGCAGAGTGTCACGTGAGCATTTTTGGCTACCTAGTCACTAGATGAAATGAGATTTCTTGTGTCAACAAAACACCTTTTTGTAATAGCTTTTCGTATATAAGGTGATCTTTTTGTAATAGCTTTTTGTATATAAGCTGAGATTTTTATGTAATAGAAATTTTGATTTAAAGTTCTCTAGGGGGACATATAAGCTGAGCTTTCTTGTATCGATAGAATAACATTTTGTAACACCTTCTTGTATATGTCCCCCTACAGAACTTTTAACGAAAATTCAATTAATTAGATCCCTCCCCTCCTTCACCAATCAATGAGGTTAAATGTTCGCCTAGAGAAATGTTCCTGGAAATTCAATTAATTAGATCCCTCCACTTCTTCACGAATCAATCAGGTTAAATATCCCCCTAGAGAACTTTTAATGGAAATTGAATTAATTAGATCCTCCCCTCCTTCATGAATCAATGAGGTTAAGCTAAGTTGATGACTAGGTTGAATTAACCTAAGTGCATGCAAAAAAATTAAGGTTGCCCTATCGCTTTCCCTAAAAATTAAGGTTATCCTATCGCTATCCCTAAAAATCTAGCCAGAGCCTAAAAATTTGGGTCCTTCTAGCTCCTTCAACTTGCCATCCTATGCTCGTGCCCTCCCTTTCTTACATGCTTTCTCCTTTTCATAAAATGCTCTTTGCCTGATTCTCGCTGGAGTTTGCTGTCTTTCTTCTTAGAGAAAGGTGCTCTAGTGCAATTGCTTTCACATCCTCTATATCCATTTCATTACTCTTATAGTAATGACTCCAGACACATTGCAATAGGATTTATTTCTTAACTTAAAGCATTTAGATGGTTCAATTGCTACAATTCCCATTGTAAAAGAGAGTTTATAGCATTAAATTGGATCTCCTTATCAATTGGCAGTCTAGCATTTTGGTTGTAACATAGCTTCAATTCTGTGTTGAATAGTGTCTTAAGATGCTACTTCAATTCTTTGTTAAATAATGTCATACAATGTTTCAAGATGCGTGAATCATTTGATCTATGTTATGCTAAGATGTATTGAGATGTTTACAACCAGCTACAAGAACAGGCTTCAGACAAAATGGCTTTGTATCTCAAGAATCTTGCGCTTGGAAAAGTTGAATTGGCTGCTTGTGGTACATGTGTTGATGTAACTTGATCTACGCCTTTGATAACATTGCATGCCCTTCCTTGTCTCATCCTGCAAATCATGATTGCATTGGATTGCTCCAATTTATCCAAGCTAGCTCTAAAATTTGAGTCCTAGGGTGCCAACTCCCTTTAGTAAGAAAACCTATCAAAATCTTGAGTATGAGATGAATTTAACAATATGCCATGAGTAGAAATTAGTCAAATTAACATGGTTGTGTTCTACACTAAAAGAGCTTCAAATATGTCTTTACACCTTGAAATTTAGGTAACGCATGAAAAAATTATATTAATTTGAAAGGAGGTGGGTTTTCATATTTTAGTGTATTTTTTTATTTACCCCCCCTCATCCAAAAGACCCCCCCACTTGGGCCTCACATATTGTACAAATCTTAAAATCTTGCATATTTTTCAAGGTATATATTGTATATTTTGAGGGAGAGGGGACATGAGATTTTAATATTTTTCCCTTGGATATTTGAATGTATTTTAGGAATAGTTTAATTGCTGGCATTCCACAATTGTCATGGAATATAAATGCTATAAAATGAGGAAAGCACAACAACATGGCTACCCATTCTAGCTACATCATCTCATTCAAGCTTTCATCCTTGGCCTCCCTCATAGACACTCTGCTCAAACTCCAATCACATTCTCAGCCAAAAGTGCTACGTGCTCCCATCTTTCTCTGGCAAGGAAGCATTTTCAAGCTCCTCATGTGATAGTTGAGGTCACAGGGCAAGATGAGTGGTTCAATTTTTGAAGGTCATATCCACCAAAGCTTCCATGGACAAACAATCAAGAGAGGCTTGTGAGTAGTAGTACTCGCTTACTAAGGTTAATTCAATTAATTCGTGAGGGGGCCTTCTAAGGTTAATCAAGTTAAATTTTCATGGGAAGGGAGAACTAAATAATTGATTTTCTAATGCCACATTATGTGCTTTAACTCACTTGCTATGGGATTTTTCTACTTAAAAATACAAAAATTTTGGCTTTCATGTGACACCCATTGGGGTTTTTGATTGCCTGTTATGGATTTTTGAAAAAAGTGTATATAAGCTTGTTTATATGTACAAGTTTGCTAGCTTAAAGACCTTGCAACACATGACAAGGATTCGAATGGCCTACAGATTGCAAATTAATTTGTGAGACATGGGAATCTATCTCCATGGGGCGATGCTCCAACACGACTGGATCTCAAGTCATTCAAAGCTTGCTGGTCAGGTCAAAGTCTATGTGTGTTTTACAACAACACATGGTTTTGTCTTCCGGCTTCCTAATGTACCAGAGCTTGCAATGCTCAAAGCTCCTTTTCCAATCAACAGGTCAAGGTTATAATAGATACAACTCCATCTACTCACCCAACATGTGGGAAATAAAATTTTGGGAAAACAAACACTATGTTTTTTGCATTAATATGATAAAAATAAACATAGATGCGTGCAAAAAAATAGTCTAATCAAGCAAATTAAAGTAATCACATGCTATTAGAAAACACAACAATTTCACTACTACAACTAAAATAATTTAAACCCCCGGGTTGGTTTAGGACAATCACATAAGTCCAAGCCAGCCCAGTTTGGAAATTAATTGGTATATGACCCGAACTAGTGCATAATAAACTTAAATAATTTAGCTACTAGGAAACACAACAATTTCAACCAACCACCAATCTTGTCATCAATTTTTTTTTTTTGTGAAATATATTTCTATTTCAACCATGCCAGTTTAGGACAATCACATAAAGCCTGTTTGACCTGATCCATCTCAATGATATATTGCATGATGTTCCAACCAATAGGATGGTTTAGGATATTCACATTAAGTCCAAGCTAGACCCATTTGGAAACTTACAAGTACATGACCTGAACCAACCTAAAAATTAAACTTTAAAAAAATAAATACTAGGAAACATAGTAATTTCAACAAACTACCGGGATAATCATCAATTATTTCTATTTGTGAAATATATTGTTGTTTCACCAATCACATAACTCCTGTTTGACTTGAGCTAGCTCAGTGATATATTACATGATGTTCCAACCATCGTGCAGTATACCAGCCCAGTTTGGAAATTAACTAGTATATGACCCAAACTAGCCCAAACATTAAACTGAAGTAATATTTAAGTATGAGGAAACACAACTTAAGTACTATATTACCCAAACTAGCCCAAAAATTAAGTAATATTTAACTACTAGGAAACACAACAATTTCAACCATTGGGCTGGTCATCAATCAGACAATAAAAATGTATTGTTGTTTCTTTCTATTGCAAAATATATTATTGTTCAACCACATTGGTTTAGGACAATCACATAACTAGGGTTTGACCTAAACCAGCACGGTGATCTATTACATGAAGTTCCAACCACTGGGCCAGTTTAGGACAATCACATTAAGTCCAAGCTAGTACAATTTAGAAATTAAACAATTAAACTATTTCAAAACTCATCCACAGACAACCATCGGGCTACTGAAATATATTGATATTCAACCATGCTAGTTTAGGACAATCACATAACTGGTGTTTGATCTTTTGCCAGCATAGAGATACATTGCATGATGTTCTAATAGCCGGGCTGGTTTAGGATAATCACACTAAATCCAAGCCAGCCTAGTTTAGAAATTAAACAATTAAACTATTCCAAAACTCAATCACAGACAACCACCAAGTTAGTGAAATATATTGCTATTCAACCACGCTGGTTTAAGGCAACCACATAGCTAGCGTTTGACCTAAACTAGAATCGTGATATATTGCATGATGTTCTAAACACCGTGCTAATTTAGGATAATCACATTAAGTCTAGGCCAGCGCAATTTAGAAATTAGACAATTAAACTATTCCAAAACTCATTCATAGACAAACACCGAGCTGGTGAAATATAATGCTGTTCAACCATGTTAATTTAGGGCAATCGCATAACTAGTGTTTGACCTAAACCAACACGGTGATATATTGCATGATGTTCCAACCATCGGGATGGTTTAGGACAGTCACATTAAGTCCAAGCTAGCCCAGTTTAGAAATTAAATTAAACAAATAAATTGTTTCAAAATTCATTCACAAGCAAAACACCAGGCTAGTATAGGCAACCATTGACCTATGTTCTATCAAGCATGTGTATGATGTGCTCATCCCACTGCTTGCATCCTGTTTGCTTTTTGTAGATGTCTTTATTTGGAGAAACTCTCATATTCTTATGTTAGAGCATTGTCACTTGATCGATAACTTCTACACTTAGGCTATCTCTCCTTTTCTTGCATTCTATTAAAGACCACAGACTTCTCAGATCGGGACGATCTCTTTGCATCCAATCGTAGGAGCCATGTTGGTTGACAATATCTTTGACATTGTGTGCCCAAGCTATTTCTCCTTTCTTTTAGAGGATACCAACCTAGCTAATGTGGCCCTCTTTGCAATAGCGGATCTAAGAATTGCACCCCTTTCATTTTCTGTAGGCCATTTCTTAGGTTAGAGAGCATCATCTCTTGGGCATGCGTCTCTCAAGGTGTTGGTAGGGTTATCACTCTATAAATTTAGGGTGCAAGCTAGAGCTTGTGAGGACTCGAGTTTGGTATTCACTTGAATGGTCTGATGTTGCTTCCTTGAATGCTCCCACCAAATATGGGACCACAACTCATGTTCTTCGCCCTAATGGCAATGAATGAATGAGACCACAACTCATGTTCTTCACTCCGATGGCAATGAATGAATGCATGCATTTGCAAAACCACTTTCTATTGCTGCTCTACAAGGAGTCTTCTATCTTCTCGTTGTTTTTCCCTCTGCAAACATTGCAAAAGTGTCTTCCTTTTCCATTTCAATACCATGCCATTTCTTTCCTTGCCCCGCAATCTGGTCCTTGTGTCTTAACTAAGTTTTTCAGCTTTTCTAGCTTGTAGCCTTTGTCTGGTTCTCTTACAACCATGGACACAATAAGTAAACCACCACTAGAATAGAGACTAGCTAGCATGCGAGGTGAGCAAAGAATAAAAGACAACTTACATGAGTAAAGAAGATAATGCCAA
>NC_141622.1:42685038-42697538 GCF_047967505.1 Dipteris shenzhenensis | reverse complement strand
TCCTGTGGATAAGCTCATCTTGAATGGTTTATTCTCAATCTCACTACAAAGGTTTCTAGGGCTTAGCTATGATTGGTAATGTTTCGACCAAGGAATCCCTTTGTACCTAATCAACCCTTTGTGCCTCATTTTGAGCTTCAAGTTGTAATTATTTTTTATCTAAAGATAAACTATCAACAAAGGATTGCAAGTTTATTTGGTGCTGAACGTTTGGCTCAAGTATTGAATTCTCCCTACCCTCTCCTTCTACCTGTCTTGGACTACCGAGAAACTTGGGATGTTCGGATTTTAGTCTTGGTGTGATGACATCTTGGCTCCTCCAATTTGACGGCGCATACAAACCTTCATCCAAGGCTGCTAGTGTGAGTATGAAGCTCACTTCACCAGGGGGTGAGGTGTATTGTTATAGCAAGTCTGCACCAGCAAGTACTTGCAACCAAGTTGAGTACTCGGCACTCATTTTTGGGCTACAAGAGGCATAAGAACATCGCATCTAAAAGCAACTTGAGATGCAAGGAGATTCTCAACTCGTGTGTAAACAAGTTAGTAGAAGGTGGAAGGTGCAGAGCGAAGGCTTGGTTCCACGACATCAACAAGCATTGGAACTGTGCCAACAATTTGAAGAGGTAAAAATTCAGCATATCCCTCGAGCTCAAAATATAGTTGCTGATTTCTTGGCACGTGAAGCTTGTACTTCAATCATGCATGACGCGAGTGGAAGCACCACCCCAACAAAGCCGCAAGCCACAAAGGAGGGTGATCATTTGTAAGGAATGCAAAGGTTGTGGTCATCATGAAACTAAGTGTTGGGCATATTTGATATGAGTTTACTGACTTCTGAAGATAATCAGAAAGGTCCTCAAGGACATTTCTCAAAAGAAGGATGCCAGACCACACACCCCTTGAAGAAATAGCATGGCGATTACAAGAACTGGAAGAAGCTAAAGGTGATGTGCAAGCTCTCCAACTATTGACATTCGTCATGGCATTCTTGTTTGCCTTGATGAACAACCTCATGCAGCGCCGTGTCTCTAAACCTCGCTTGTAAAGATGGATGCGATATCATGAGGGTTGGTTCTTTTAAGATTGTCTATGAGCTATTCTATGCTGAAGATTTTTCCCGTGTAGTATTTCACAATACACCAGTCACACCCTACCCTGCCTATGTGTGCTTTGTGGATGTATCTTCACGTGATTTTTAGTTCAAGCTACCTCTTTCCATTGTTTACCAATATATAAGCCTCATTTCCACTCTCTCTTTTCCATTTTTCAAGCATGGCTGACATTCCCGTGTTCTGTGGACAGGTTGAAGAAAATCCAAATGAGTATCTTGTGGCCTTCAAGCGCCGTTGTGTTTCTCTCAACTTTCTTACTGAAGATAGATGTCTGTTGGTTCTTCCCACATTTCTAGAGGGTTTGGCTCAAGTGTGGTATGAGAAGCAGGCCGAAGACGTTCGCCAAAGCTGGCCAAGGTTGACAGCAGTGATGATTGAGTATTTCGACAAAGAAGAGGAGCCGGAGAATGTGTACCTGCAGGTGGCAAACTTGAAGCAGTCAGAAGGTGAGACGGCGCGTCGATATGTGGATCGAGTGACCGTGCTCCTGGACCATTTAATTGCCACGTAGGAGGACAATGCCGAATTTCGAGCTGGAATGACTCAACATGTGTTGGGCTACCTTGTAGCAAGAGCAAGTGACGAATTCCGCCTCAAGCTTAAATGGGAGAATCTAGAAACTATGGTGCTAGCACATGAGATTGCTCAAAGATTTGATAAAGTTCAGTCTGACCCCGCTTCAAAGAAGATGATTGTCCCTCCACAACCCCCTTCGCTCTGGCAACAACAACCTGGGGGGTCCACCCCAGGGGCATACTCCCACCCCCCATCAGGGATGTATCCACCGCCTCCACCTCAAATGTATGGTCCTCCCTTAAATGCTTACCCTCAATAAGGTGTATATTCTCACCCTTTGCCTCAAAGATTTCCCCAGCCTCACCCACGAGCCCCCCTCCTTTCTACTCCCTCATCCCCTCCAGCTAAAGAGGCCCCTCCTGCAAAAGAACCTAGAGTCAATGACCTAGCCAAGGCCCTAAATGATCTTCGGCTTGAGATGGTGGGCATCAAAAATCAAGCCAATCGCCCTCCAAGAGAACGTGCCAATGTTGTATGCTACAAGTGCCACCAAAAGGGTCATTATCGCACCGAATGTCCCAATATTCCAAGGGTGAATCTTCTAAGTGAATTAGGCTCTGAGGATTCTGACGTAAAGATCCTTGACCTCGGGAAAAGAAGTCGTACCACCTCGGACCCCTCTCCAAACCGTGGACCAGGCCACCCCAGGAAGAAGGTCTCCTTCTTACAGCCCTCAGATGTTAAGATGGAAGACTTACCAACAGAGAAGACTAAAAGATCTCGCAGGAGTAAGTGGTCGCCCTTGGATTTTCCCATCGGCTCAGGGCAAGAGGACTATTCGGTCGTTTAGGACCTTGCTCATCAATCTTTGAGCATCATGCTCCCTCAACTAATAGCATTAAGCCCTAAGGTGAGACGTGAGCTGCAGCAAGGGCTCTCAACAAGGAAGAGCAAGAAAAAGGGAAAGGTACGAGAGGTCTCTTCTATCTCTGAAGAAATTGATCGGCACCCACATACAGTAGATGTCATCATAGATAATTGCCGTGTCAAAAGTGTGTGTGTTGATGGCGGAGCCGCATGGAATATCATGGTGCCCCGAATCATGAAGAAATTGAATTTGAAATGTACAAGGCATTTCTCTACTCGAATCAAGGTAGCAGATGGTCGACGACTCACCACCCTGGGAGTCATTGAGGATTTGCCCATCACTGTCAATGGCTTAACCACCACCGTCAATTTCTATGTAGTGGACATTGAAGATACAGGTAGGAGTTACCCAGCCATACTCGGGAGACCATGGTTGAGAAAGAGTGATGCAGTCATCTATTGGAAGACAGGACACATGTCTTTTGGTGCTTCTAAGGAGAAGATCTCGGTGCAACCAGGTGCCATAGAACCAGAAGAAGAAGAGGAGCAAGACAGTGACACTCTCTCATCCTCGATGTCTGAATCAATGGAAGAATCAGACGGGGGCGAGGAGTTTTCAGAGGAGGAAGTTTACATGATGGGGGTGTCTCCGACCCTGCCACCTACAGAAAAGGTAACAACTAGTCCTCAACAGCTTGAATCTATGCTTTCCCCAGACCTCACTCCAAGTGAGAAAGATGAGTTCCTAGAAATTTTCAAAGATTTCCCTGACATCTTCACAACTAGCTACCGCCACCTTCGCCATGTGACTGCCATAGAGCACAAGATAGAGCTGAAGCCTGATGCGAAGCTTGTGGCTCAGAAGTATCAGAGATTAGGGCCCCTACAGACCGATGCTTTGCGCTCAGAGTTGCAGAAACTTGTAGAAGCTGGGTTTATTGTTCCAGTTCACAATACTGAATGGGTTTCACCAGTGGTAGTCACCCTAAAGAAAAACAACAAGTGGCAGGTCTGCATTGACTATAAGAAACTCAATGCAGCCACCAAGAGGGACCATCATCCTCTTCCCTTTCAAGACCTCATTCTTGAGAAGGTAAGTGGTCATGAGATGTATATTTTCTATGATGGTTACTCCGGTTTTTATCAAATCAGAATTGCCGAAGAAGATGTGCTTAAAACCACATTTGCCACACCCTGGGGGACATTTGCATTCAAAGTAATGCCATTTGACCTCACCAATGCTCCTGCTACCTTTCAAAGATTTATGCAGATGGTGTTTGCTCCTTATTTGGGGGATTTCTTGGAGGTGTTTTTAGATGATTTCTATATATTCTCGTCACGTAAGGAGCATGTCATGAAGGTTAGGTTGGCCTTCCAAAGGGTCAATGATGCGAATGGCAATCTCAACCCTGAGAAATGCACCATTGGAGCCACTCAAGGGAGGTTACTAGGACATATTGTCTCATCCGAGGGCATCAAGCCTGACCTCGAGAACGTAGAAGCCATCCTCAAGCTCTCCCCACCAACAACCAAACATCAGGTACAATCATTTGTCAATCTAGCAAGATAATATCGCCGCTTCATTGATCAATATGCTGCTTTGACACGACCCATGACTATGCTATTAAAAGATCAGGTTGATTTCTCTTGGGATGAGGATTGTGATCATGGGTTTGCACAAATCAAGAATGCTCTGGCTTCAGAACCCATTCTATGCCATCCTGATTGGTCAAAGACTTTCTATATCAATCCTGGGTTTGGTGAGCACACTCTAGCAGGTATTCTTCTCCAACAAGGGGAGGATCGGTTCATGTATCCTGTTCAATTTGCTTCTCGACAATTGCTCGAAACTGAACGATGATACTCTGAGGCTAACAAGCATGCCGTGTCTTTGGTGTTTTGCATTGAGAAATTTAAGCATTATGTGGCTGGAAAGTTCTTCATTATAATCTATAGCAATGTTCTTGCAAAGCAGGTTCTTCAATCACCAAATCCCATGGGCCGGTTGGCCAAATGATTGGCAGTTTTACAAGAATACGATTTTTCTTTCAAAATTGTAAAAGGGGATTGTTCCAACTTGAAGAATGCTTTGATTGATTTAGAGGAATGCCTCGATGTAACCCTTGTAGCGGCCATAGAAGTTGGGGATCCATGGTATGGTGGAATCTACAGGTTTCTGACTACTTTCTCCTTTCCTCCAAAAAGTACTAGCTATGAGAGAAAGAAGATCCGAAGAGATAGTAGGCACTACACCCTCTTTGATGGGATGTTGTACCGTCAAGGCATGGATGGGATACTAAGATGGGCCATTGATGCAGATGAAGTGCCTAAGGTATTGAAGCATTATCATGATGGATTTTGTGGAGGCTACTATGCCAGTGACTATACAGCTAAGAAGATTTTACGTGCTGGATACTATTGGCCGACGTTGTTCAAGGATGTCACTTTATATTGCAAAACCTGTGAACCATGCCAATTCTTTGGTAGGAAGGATTTGCATCCTGGGCAACATCACCCAGTGATGTCCATCCATCTGTTTCAAAAGTAGTGAATAGATTTTGTCGGGCCCTTGCCCATGACTGCCCACAAAAAGAAGTATCTTTTAGTAGCCACTCAGTATGTCACTAAGTGGGCTGAAGCTATCGCCCTCCCCGCTACAAATGGTAAGGCATTTTCAAATTTCATATTTGAACATATCTGCACAAGGTTTGGGACACCCATGGAAATAGTATCTGACCATGGGAGTCCATTCTTAAATGAAGCAGTGGAATTGCTCACGAATCGCATGGCTATTGATCACCGCACTTCTAGCATCTATCATCCAGCGTCCATGGGACAAACAGAGTGGACCAATGGCCTCCTTTGTAAAACCATGGGAAAAATGGCCACAGGGAACAGGAGCCAGTGGGATCAGAAGGTTACTGAAGCCGTGTGGGCTTACAACATCACTCATAAAACGTCTATAGGTCACACTCCTTTTGAGTTGGTGTATGGTACTGAGGCAGTTTTACCACTAGAGATAGAGATTTCGGCCTTGAGATTGGCACAAGAATAGAGAATGACAGAAGATGAACATGTAGAGGCCAAATTGGTACAACTTGAGAAGTTAGATGAAACCCAACGCCTTGTACTACACTAAACAAAGATCCAAAAGAATCGACAAAAGGCCCGCTTGGATGCTAAGATTCGCAAGGGATGGGAAAGACACTTTGCTGAGGGGGATGTTGTGCTATGCTTTGATAACAGATTGGACCACCAAATGGATAAGAAGTTTCTGCCACTATGGACCGGTCCATACAAAGTCATCAAGGAACATAGCAATGGGTCCGTACAAGTTCAGGAGCTGCATGAGCCATATGGCAAGAAGGTGATCAATAAGCATTATCTCAAGCCCTTCTTTGTGCGTGATGGTCCCAAGCATGAAAATGCTGTGCATTCCCTGCCTGGGGGGGGAACTATAATGGATAAATTTGACCAAAGTAAAAAGGCATAAATATGAGTGTGTGCTTGTATGTATGGCAATAGTATAATAAAATATAGAGTGCATAGGGCCCAGAGTTGAGGTGGCAGGGCATGACCATGTGCCACCCTTCGATGTAAGAGGACCCATAAGGTGTGTTGTACATAATCCATGGTAGTAATATTATAAAATATTAAGGTGGCATGGCTCCTCCATGTGCCACCCCTCCACCTAGGCAGTCCCATGCCTTCATTTAGTGAGATATGGCTCAAAGTCCATGGGAGAAGCAATATAAAATAGGTGGAGATGGATATTATATTAGGTTATTCCCTCCATATAGGATAGGCCCATGTGGGGGAGGTATAGAAGGTCCAAGAGTGCAAGTTAAATAATGGAAAAAGTAGGATGAGGTGGCAAGATTCCTTATGCCAACCCTCCACTTATCCTCCTAGATGTTTGAATGTATTATAAAATTGGGAAGAGACCAAGGGAGTATCATAGACTTGGGATATGGGAGTTGATATATGTGAAAAAATATGGCCAAGCATTATCGCACACAATTGAGAGTGCGTAACCGCCTAGCTCACATGGGAGACTCTTTCACACACGCCATGCATGTGGGAGGATGCATTTATTGGGAGAGACCCTCTCTCTTGGCTATAAAAGGAGGGGGCTATTCTTTGATGAGACACGCTCATTCTTGTAAAGCCACCTAGCTAGTACTTTGATTTCCTCCTTTCCTTCTTTTCAAAATAAAGCATGGCCCTCTTCCCTTGATGTCTCTATTTTTACATTCCTCCTCCCATCATGTACATGCTTCTCTTCCCTCTCTCCCTTTCCCCTTGTGCCACAGTCTCCCTCTTCATTCCCTCCCCTTCTAATCCCTTTTTTCCCTCCCATGATAGCGTTTTGCCCTCATGTTCTCCTTTTCTCTATGGCCCTTGAGCGTCGCCATGCTTAGTGTCTAACCTCTTGTCCTGATTTCTTTTCTAGGTAACATTGTGTAATACAGACATGCTGCACAAGTACACGCACACACACACACACACATATTTATATGCATGTATGTATAGATATGTATCATGAAAGTATGTATGCATATGTGTGTGTGTGTGTGTGTGTGTGTGTATGTGTAGAGAGAGAGAGAGAGAGAGAGAGAGAGAAGCTTAAAAACTAATTATTATAAAAATGGACTATGCAATGCAGAATAGCCTGTATCGTATTGCTTTAATAACATTAGAATCTTAATAGGAATTATATTAAAGATAAGTGCATAAAGCCTTCATAAACTTTCTATGTAAGCTATCAATGAACTCCAAAATCCTAGTGCTTTGATATGAAATGACCAATCAAAAAGCTAAGGTTTGAGTAGGTAGCTCTTTGAGGATCTTAGACCAATTTTCAAAGTTTACCACGTGATGGGCTATACTAAACATTTGTAAAGAGGGATGCTACAAATTTGATTAGAAGAATTGTATTGAGGTGTTGTGGAATCGACATGACACTTCAGGTATGACTACAACCCCTAAAGCTAGGCTTCCGGGCTAGAAGATTTCATGGTGGCAAGATGTAAAATATAGAAAACGATAGATGGGAAAGCATAGAAGATCGTGTGTCTTGTGATAACTACGAAATAAGTATAAGAACTTTAGAAGAAAATGAGCTCCTACAAGAAGATCTAGCATCATATGGGAGTATTTACGGCTTCTGCATGGATCCAATTCCCTTGATCTCGATTTCTGCTGTAGAAACCACGCGTTGACAATATCATACTAGGAGCCGCGAAACAGAACCCAATGAAGATCATGACAGCAGAGCCTTCTACCCGATTGCAAAATTTCGAGTACGCTATACACCCATTCAGCAGATCTTTTATACCCGTGATAACAGAAGCTGCCGCTGTTCCGCCGGTTAGCAGCAAGCACACCAAGATCTGCGCACAACAGAGACAGGCAGGATAATTGAAATGGCAATGAGCCACAACGTCGACCCCGCCCTGTAACCTTTGCAAAAGGATTCAACAATAAAGCATATAAACGGCAGCATCCCCCAGCTGGACTGTCCATACTCCACCCCTCATAAAGCAAGATAAAAGGGAAGATCAATCAAGAGAGAGAGAGAGAGAGAGAAAGAGAGAGACCTGATCAGCGACGTAGTCAAGGTATAAGGATACTGTCTCAGGAAACAGCAATTTACCAGTCGCTAGATAAAACGCTGCATAAACTATTTGGTAGAGTAAATAAACAGCGCCGATAACGGACACAGCAAGGGCGTACCTGCGACGAGACAAGACAAGACATAGTCGTAATCCAGTAACTTTATGAAAACGTAAACGGCCAGGGATGGGGTTTGCAGAAAACGAGTTAGAGAAGAGGCAAAGTTTTGTAGGGAGCCTTACTTGAGTGAAGACCAAGCAGTAAAGTCGACGGGTACTCCTAGGAATGTTTGAGAGGCAGAAGCGACGAGGGAGAGGGCGATGATAAGAGAGAGGGCAGCCAGGGAGCGGAGGGCAAGGTTGGTGATGACGAAGTGCCTTTGAAAGGTCGCCATAGCCCAACGACTTGCTGCAAGCTCTTCTACACAGTTTGTGAATGATCAACTAAGGATATCCATTGGCAAGCTGGGCCATTTGGTGTGAATGATCAAGTTATATATCATTCTTGACATATGTATAGAGTACGTAGAAGATTTATATCATCTAGTACTCATCATGTTACTTCATAGAAACGTTTCTTATTGCACATATAGATGCCCATACCACATCCATATTGTCCTTATACCATCAAATAGATGGATCAAAGATGCATGATGGAGTTTGCAATATAGTAAGCTTGCTCCATGGTCAAGATTTTCATATAATCCCACACTAAGAGTAAGTTTTACCCCTAGTAGCTAAAGAGAAGCATCTAATAAATTGTTGGAAGTGCTAATTATATATAACAACATGCCCTTACATATGCGATGAGTGCTAAAACACACTCAGACGTCTTCAAAGGCCATGTGAAGTGTCATTGAAGCCTAGAGAGCCTAAATAAGTGTGCATGAGATGATTTGCCTTTCAATCAAGCTCATTGTTGGTAGGGTAGCAAAATCCCTCTAATCCATATGACCACGCAATCAAAACCCCTTTCAACCTAGTTAAAGTTTGAGTAGAAAGTGCTACAGCCAAAGTGCTTCCATTTAGCAAATTTGGACAGCATCTTCCCCTTATAAAGTATGGAGTAAACCTCATCAATTCTTGGAAATCCCCAAAGAAATCCTAGGAGATCCCCAAGTATATTATGCATAGTATATATCTTTGGCGGCCTCCAAATATATTGAGCATAGTATCCTTGGATCGTCAAATATATTATACTACAATATGATACATTTGTAAGTAAGAACTAGAGAAGTAGAAAGGATGTAGAATTAGAGAAAGAGAAATCATGAGGTGATAAGACAATTGCGTCTATATCAATAAATGGGGAATCTAGACTACTATAGAACACTATGATTTGAGTCTAAAAAAGGATTATAGAATCTACCAATTATCAAATCAATAAAGGGGAAGCATTTATTAGTCCTCCCTAGTTGAGGATTGCCAAAGTTATTTTACCAACAAATGCACGTAAATGTTTGAGAACAACCAACTTTTAATCATGTTTGGGTGATCTACTAGGAAGCCCCACCTAAGAAAATCTGTTAAGTCATAAATAAGAAAAGATATAATTATATGTACGGCCTATCTTTCTTTCATCTTATCAAAACTTAAACTTTTAGGTAGTGAATTCAACATTATGTATGTAGCTTTTTATAAAAGTTTGGGCTCACAACAATTGATATGAGTGCAATTTTTAGATAAAATTTTAAAGAGGTATTGTGCCCACTACCTTGACAAGTTCAAATCTTAGAATACAAATCATTATTTGCCATGTAGTCTTCATAATACCTCAAATAGAAGCATTCTCTTACATGCTTTGAGTTATCTGGGTACACATTCTACCTTGACCAATTCTAAGTGTGAGAAGGCTCCCTTGCTTAGATTTATGATATTTGGAAAAGAAAATTGTGAGTATGCATTTGCAGCCATGGATATCGTCAACTCTTCTTCCACTCCTTTCCTTGTATGTGGACCTAAGAAAACCATGAATCCTAGAATACAAACAATCATTTGCAATGTGATCTCTACAATACTTTAAATAGAAGCATTCTATTGCATGCTATGGGTCATCTTGGTTGCACATTCTATCTTGACTAATTCTAAGTGAGAAGATTCCAATTAAGATATTTGAAAATTTTAAAATGCAAACTGTGAGTAGGAAGCATTTGCAACCACGGCTGTCCCCCAAATCCCTTTCCACCTCTTTGCCATGTGGACATTATAAGAGAACCATGTTAGAGACATAAAGATAAAAATTAATTAAATTGTCATTACATGTAACAAAACGCCTCAAAAGCATATTCAAAAAGTAATGCATCCACAAAGTCAATTAATTCTAATAATCAAAGGCATCAAAATTTTGCATACTATGAGGGAAGGCCTATGCATTGGAAGGATGAGTAGCCTGACCTGTCTTCGAGAGGTTGGAGACCCGCTCTGCTGGGTCTCAAGGTGGGATCTTTAATTTCAAAAGAGAAATTCTAAAGTTTGATGACCCCTTCCAACATTGGAACCGCTTGGCTTGGCTCACTCAGTGAGGATTACTCCTTAGGGTATTGTTGTAATTTCGTCCACTAGCTTTCCTAAAACCCCCTCTCTGCTTTCATACGTAAAATTTTGCAAGATTACGTGCATAATGCATTGTATGCCAATCTAATGCTAGATTGCAACACAATCAATCTTGATTTATGGGATACATTAGTTTGAGTGTAAATAAATAAAATTCATAAATTTGTTTGAATTAAACATGTTTGTATGCATATCCCCTCTCTGCCTTTATACATGGAATTTTGCAAGATTACGTGCGTAATGCATTATATGCCAATGTAGTGCTAGATTGCAACACAATCAATTTTGAGTTATGGGATACATTAGTTTGAGTGTAAATAAATAAAATTCATGAATTTTTTTGCATTAAACATGTTTGTATGCATATCCCCTCTCTGCTTTCATACATGGAACTTTGCAAGATTACGTGCATAATGCATTGTATGCCAATGTAGTGCTAGATTGCAACACAATCAATCTTAGTTTATGGAATACATTAGTTTGAGTATAAATAAATAAAATTCATGAATTTATTTGAATTAAACATGTTTGTATGCATATCTCCTCTCTGCTTTCATATATGGAATTTTGCAAGATTACATGCGCAATGCATTGTATGCCAATGTAATGCTAGATTGCAACACAATCAATCTTGGTTTATAGGGATCTCATAGGGATACATTAGTTTGAGTATAAATAAATAGAATTCATGAATTTTTTTAATTAAATGTGCTTGAGTATAGATAAATAGAATTTATGAATTTGTTTGAGTATAAACGTATATGCACATACCTAACAAAAGAAGATTTACTTAAAAATAGCATACCTAACAAAATATACTCTCTATAAAAGAGTACTACAAAATCTTACAAATTCATATATCTAGATACAGAGTGTCTATATTAGCTCCCCTAAGAAAACAGACTATGTCTATGTCCCACCCCACGCACCACCACACGCGTGCGACATCAACCTACGCAAGGCAAAAAGATCATTTAAGAATTATCTCTTATCTTCCTTAAGGTGGGGTTTACTAAACTAGCCACGTGGTAGATATGGGGAGGTTTGGTTATGCATTCTAGAGCTTCGAGGGTGGAGGAGGGAGGTTCAGGAAGAGCTCTGAAGGATGGAGGAGAGGGAGAAGTGCCACATGGCACATGGCAGCCATCGCCACAGCCATGCAAGGAGTGCAACATGACACGTGCGATGAGACACGTGTGCAATGCCACATGGTGTGTGTGGATTGGCGCAACCCCTGACTCGAACTCCGCACACACAGTCTGCAGTCTATGAACACCGTGCAAGGCTCGAACTTCGATGCCCAAGACTCTGTGCTCCTTGAAGACTGCTCGATCAGACTGTGCATTAGACAACAGGACATGTGGCACAGCAGGAGAATTACGAGGGGAGTGGAGCTGTAGAAGTAAATGCCCAGTGGGGAATGCTTAACGTGGCAAGCTAGTACACTACACAAGTGGGTAGAGGCTACACACGATCGCAGACATGTGGCATGGCACACACGATCGCAGACACCGATAATTCACGGTAGATACATGGCGAATGGCGCATGCTTAGCGAGGGCATGCATCGGGCGATGCACGGTTAGCGAGGGCATGGGACAAGACATGCAGTGCATGAGGCCACATGGCCGAGGCGGTGCAGCTTGGGAGGGAGGGCCAGTGGCAGACCCGCAGTCGCAAGAGTAGAGAGCTAGCAAATGGTGATAGACCCACAATGGCACGGTGTGCATTGAAGGCTAAAGGCAACTGGGCCATCCACATGGTGGCTAGGAGCAGTGCTAATGGTGGCTAGGCGCATCGACAGGCCAAGGCAGCGGCACACTCGGTGCCAACTC
>NC_141622.1:41360038-41455038 GCF_047967505.1 Dipteris shenzhenensis | reverse complement strand
GTGCTTACTTTATGCAAGATGAACATGGAACAGACATAGTAGCTGTATTCAAACCAATGGACGAGGAGCCCATGGCAATCAATAATCCGAGGGGTCTTCCCCCGTCATCTGATGGTGAAGGTCTCAAGAGGGGGACACGAGTAGGTGAAGGTGCATTACGGGAGGTGGCAGCGTATGTTCTGGATCACCCGGTTGCAGGCCCTCGAAATGTCAACGGGATGGACTTGGATGGATTTGCAGGTGTGCCTCCCACGATAATGGTGCGCTGCTCTCACAAAGCTTTCCACTGTAATGATGTTTTTTCTCCAATCGAGAAGATCGGATCGCTTCAGTCTTTCGTGCATGCTTTCAGCAATTGTGAAGACATGGGCCCTGCAAAGTTTTCTGTAGAGGAAGTCCATAAGATCTGTATTCTGGACATTCGGTTGGCCAACACTGACAGAAATGGGGCCAATATACTGGTTTGCAAGCAAGGGGAGCCCGCTGTTCTGAAGCTTGTACCCATTGATCATGGTTACTGCTTGCCTGACAAGGTGAAATCTCTCTCTATGTGTGTGTGTGTGTGTGTCTCTGTTAGCATGTGCACATGGTTATTTTTTGTTCTTCAACATCTTGGAATGCTGCCTGTCCATGCAGGCATGTCCGTTGTGTCTATGCCTCTCTGCTGCTTAAATAGTTTCATCTGCAAAGTCTCACAAAATTTCTTAGCACATGGTTATTTTTTGTTCTTCAACATCTTGGAATGCTGCCTGTCCATGCAGGCATGTCCGTTGTGTCTATGCCTCTCTGCTCCTTAAATAGTTTCGTCTGCAAAGTCTCACAAAATTTCTTAGAGATTTTCAAGTTTACTGAGGAAATGTGGACCTCGTTGCAGTTCGAAGATTGTACTTTTGAATGGATGTATTGGCCTCAATCTCGAGCTCCTTTCCAACAAATGTCCCTTCAATACATATCATCCTTGGATGCTGAAAAGGACATTGTTCTACTGAGAAATCATGGCTGGATCTTACCCCCTGAATGTGCGCGTGTATTGCGAGTTGCCACTATGCTTCTGAAGAAGGGTGCAACTATGGGTCTCACACCTTGTGAGATTGGATGCATGATGAGTCGGGAGACTTTAAACAGGCCATCTCTTATTGAGAGAATCTTGGAAGAGGCCGAAGGCTGTATTTTGCCTGCATGTAGTGAGGAGGCATTTATGGAGGTACTATCTGGAATTTTGGACCATTACATTCAGAAGGTGAAAGCCAAATGCTTATGCCACTCATATGACTCGAGAAATTAGGAATGCCTGCCTGTTCTAGAAAATTTGGGTACAGCCACCTTGACTGGTTGCTGCTGCTCAGATTTTTTTGTCTTGTATGTAAAACGTCCTATAAACATATGTGACTAAAAAGAATTTAATGTTATCTGGCTGTACGCTAGTAGGACTCTGATCTTCTGTAGTCTCCCTACTATCAAGATGCAGATATCTCTCATTCAAAAGATGAAGGCCAAATGCTTATTCCACTCACATGACTTGAGAAATTAGGAATGCCTGTCTGGTCTAGAATTTGGGTACAGCCACCTTGACAGGTTGCTGCTGCTCAGATTTTATTGTCTTGTATGTAAAACGAATGTGACTAAATAGATATTTAATCTTATCTGGCTGTATGCTGGTGTGACTCTGATCTTATGTAGTCTCCCTACTATCAAGATCCAGATATCTGCTTCTAGTCCATAAAAATACGTTCACCTTAGAGGAGCTGGCATTTTATGATCCATAGATACATCCTTGTGCTGGCAGTCAGGGTGCTGAATCCTTGGTTTTAAAGAGACTATCTATAAATGAAGTATGCCCGTACTCTTAACAGTCGTCTAGCGTTGGAATATTCTTAGGCATCATGTGTGCATATCGCATCATGTATTTGCCTTTGGAGATCTTTGCACAGGTTTTATGGTAAAGCATAACTATATCCATATACGTCTGCATCCAGGTGTAATGATAATAAAGCATAAGGTGTTTTTTGCAAATGTATGTTTGTGCAACCATTGACTTTTATATGATTGTGCTGCTTTCATGATAGTCATGAAACTGTTTATGTATACTGTGAAACCTAAATAGATGTGTTAGCATAAGTTATATAAATGTTAAATAGTGATGGAAGTCAAAATGTGATACATATGTTGTTGGACTTAATGTAAGGAGTTTTCTATAGGGTTTTTCTACAGACCAATTTGTGATATTTGTGACAAAGTGCATTCTTTGGTAGATGTATGATTGAATACAAAGCTTGTAGAGTTTGCCTTGTGCTGTACCCCTTGTAATGAACCCATGTAACTTTTATAAAGATGCCAAGCTAGGAGTAAAAAATACGAAGACTACTCTAAGGCAAAATTTGTTGCAAATTTTGTCTTGTGTAGTTATATTCTTCTTAGTCTACTTGTCTTGTGTGAACTTTAAACTTCTACAGTGCAATTTGTGATATTTGTGACAAAGTGCATTCTTTGGTAGATCCTCAAACGAGAAAAACTCCCAGCGTATCTTAAATATGGACAATGCCAAAGGAGATAAGGCATAGCTTTCTGTGGAGCCAAACATATGTGACAAACAGCCGGAGCAATATGTCTATGTGCCAAAAGTTGCTCGGACTGGAAAAACTCCTAGCATCACCTACCACAAAAAAACCTAATGGCGAAGAGGAACTTTGAAGCTCAAAAGTTGCCTCAATCTTTGAAGGACAAATTGATGTAACGGGGTGTACCAAGGGGTACAAGGTTTGTGTGTCACCACATGGTGGTTAGTGTGGCCAAGTTAGGTGGTAGATGGTTCTAGTAGGTGTGATTGAGAGAATCATGGACCTGATTGAGAGATACTGGGAGAAATTTGTGGATCTAGATGCTCGACTGAGCTCACATATGATGCCATACATGGAGTGTAACTAGTGCCTATATATTGGCTATCTCTCATATGAATAAATGTGCTTTTTCTTCATCTTGTGTCCACACCATGTTTCCATTGATGCTCCAACATGTGGTACCAGACCCACCCTAGCTTCCTAGCAGCCTAGATTCCTTATTCCAAGATGATTCCATCATCTTGTCCAACCTTTCTTATTTTTGCCCCTTTTTGAAAATTCTTGTGTGAGCTTGTTCTCCACCTATAGGCCAGCATTGCCCAAGCCCTTTGGGCTAGAATTTCCTCTAGGATGGACGACCTTTCGGCTCCAACCAATTAAAAAGTTGTCATCATTGTTGCCCGTGCCACCACATTTACTTGCCGTCGATCTTTTTGAAAATGCGACATCTATCCTCCATATCTTTCTAATTGCTTCCAACTAGAGCTGGAGGACGTTAAGAGGAACAACATATTCGAAGATGGGCTTTTTTGGTTGAGTGAGCGCATAGAAATTAATATTTTCATCGACGAAATTCCTTAGCTTAGCATCGACGACCTGTCATGGAATTGCGTCAACCCTCTGTTGTGTGAGTAGTAATATATATAAGCTTCAATTTTTTTCAAAAAGCCCCTTATTGGATCTATGGTTGGGGAGATATGAATGCTCCAAGTTTAAAACTTTTTTGCAACAGATTTTGAGAGATTTTGGAGTTTATGCTATTAGAGTTGTAGCATTTGATGCTTATGACATTTTGACATTTTGAAAAACTTTAGTATGGAAATCTTTTCACTTTTTCTTTGAGTTTCATATGTCATTTTGAAGTGGTATATGCTCTTTGCATATGAGCATTGTCTTGATAATATCCTTTATCATTCTACAAGAGTAGACACTGCCCTTGCAATGACAAGTGGTAAGACCCTCTTCTCCATGAATATTTTCCTTGAGTTACAACATGAACAAATGTACAAGAAGATTGGACATTCCAAGGGAATTATGAAGAATCACAAGAAGAAAGATTGCTTGATGATCTACATTGATGAAATTCAAGAAGGAAAAGTGAAGAAGGGCTACATGAAGAACCTCTCCAATGACAATGTACCTCACACTATGGTAGCTTGGAAGAGGAGGAACAGGACAAGATATTTCATCAAGGGGGGATTGTTTCCCATATCAAAAATTTAGATTCAACATACTAGGTAAACCCTTGCTATATGCAAATAAAGTGTTTTGTGTGTGTCAAATAATGGTACTCTACCATGGATAGTCCATCCTTAAATGATTGTTAATCTTATGTAAGTTATTTCCTTGTCAGACGTGTGGGAATTTCCCATGCATAGTCATTGTTCATTCTTCAGTTGTAAACCAAGAGTCCTAGGAGTGAGTCACAGGTTGGGGCCATGTGTGTTGCCACATGATGGTGGGCAAGCCATGGAGCATCCCATGTACTACTATTGACGAATGAGGTGTGCACAAGGGGGGGTATTGGGGGGAGGGGGGGTGCGCAGGCGCACAGGGGGGGGCAAGGGGGGGATGCGTGCAAGGGGGGGTTGGGGGGGGTGCGCATGCGCACAAGGGGGGGTTTGGGGGGGGGGGGCATGTACACAAGGGGGATGAGGGAAGGACGGGGGTGCGCATGCGCACAAAGCGGGGGGGCGAGGGGATGCACGCAAGGGGGGGGATGAGGGAGGGGGGGCGCATGCGCACAAGAGGGGGTGTGCGGGGGGGGGGGTGCGCACGTGCACAAGGGGGGGGATCGGGGGGGTGCGTACACGTTAATTTGTGGGGGGGAATGAAGGACAAATTGATGTAATGTGAGATAGCCTCAGAGGAGGCTGATGAATCTGAAGGGTTAAGAGTCCAATCTTCAAGCCTATTGTGAAGCTCAAGTGTAGGTACCGATAGAAAAGGTTGAATCATGTGAGCAATGGTTTGCCACAAAGGACGATAATGCATCCCTACCAAGTAGATCCCTTTGAAACGAATGAAGTAGGAATGTCTGGGTTTCTGTAAAGCCAAAGGAGGATGAAAGACTTTTGACCAATGCAAACTTTCAGCTCTCAAAGAATTGCCTTGCATAGAATCGTGGCCATGCCATTCCAAGTGGGAAAGGATATGCTTCCAATCAGATAACATCCTGGAGGCCAAAAGACAACCTTTGATTTTGCCATCAATACATCCTAGTAGAAAATCCCATTGAGTGGGCTGCCAATAACCAAAAGCAAAGGTGGTGATTTGCGAGAGCAAAGAGCTCATCATGACAGCCCAAGGGTGATCTCTTTGCATAAATGTAGCATCATTTTGCCCTTATGAGCAAGGATATGCACATGAATGTTGAGAATATTCAAGCCCCCATGCATCTTTGGTGAATAGAGATGTTGCATTGAAAGCAGTCTCAAAATTTTATGGCCATGTTTGGAATGCCAAAAAATTTCCATAATGGCTGACATAAAGTATGTAAGATCTCCCTTACAAAACATGATCAAAGGTAGATAAAATTGAATGTATGCTACCAAGATAGATTGGACTATCCATACGCGAACATGCAATGGCCAAGTTGCCAATTTCCAGAATTCAAGCTTTTTCTTTAATTTTGTAAGTACCCAGTCAGTTTGTTGACGACGAGTAACCTTCTAGCCAAAGGATAACCAAGATGGCAAACTAATTGAGTACGTGGAACAACTTCCCCCGGCCATAAAAGACTATGCCAATATTTCGAATGCAAAGGTAATAGCTTATATATATGAAAATTCACATGTAGACCAATAGCTAGGCCATATAATGAAAGAGCATGCATAAGGGAAGAAACATCTCTCTCAGTATTCCTTGGAGTAAAAAAATAATCATCAGCATATGCTTGAGCAACTATAGTGCAACTTCCATGAATTTCCAATCCATGCAACATTCTTGTAGCCGTCAAATGATCCATGTATTAAAGCATTTAATGCCTGGCTATCGCATACAACAATGCACTAAGTGGACATTCCTAGACAATATACAAGCAGCTTTACTGTCATTGTACATCTAGTAGGATAACAAGCCGCATTTTCGTGCCAAAACCCAAAGCTTGCATGGTTTGCGTGATGAAATCCCATTGAACCATGTCAAAGCCTTGGCAATATCAACTTGCAACAATAGCACATCCTGCTCCGTGTACTTTGCATATTCTATCCTAATGTAGGCATTTGCAATATTATCAGTGATATGCCTACAAAGAACAAACCCCAGGATGGAGACCATTATGTAAGTATCCTTTGATGCGAGTAGCCACCATTGTGGTTATGATCGTATAAATAAATGGCATAAGAGTGACAGAATGCCAATTAGCCAAAGATTCACACATTTGCTTCTTTGAAAGAAGCTTGACAAGTCCTTTCTTCAATGAATCCGGCATTTGTTGCTGTTGCTAAGCACAATTGACCATATGTAGCAAAGTAGACTTGAGGATATCCCAATATGCAACAATGAGACCATCCCATCCGAGAGACTTCCATCTGCAACCAACAAGATTTTATTGCATCAGATAACTCCCTTTTAGTAAATTTCTTCTAGAGATGAAGCCTGACATTGACTAAGCTTAGTCAATGTTTGCCAAGTGTTTTTGGCCTGAGCAACCGTGTCCCTTAATTTCTTCACATAGGTCTTGCCATAATTATGAATGGCAACAACGACATCCCAGGCATAGTCAATGTCAATATGGCTCTGATGTGAAAGAGGCTTAATGGCATCACAAACCATTGCTTTATACAAATCATGTTCCAAATAACTATTACTTACTATAAGTAGCCACAACCTGTCAGCTGGCATTTCATGAAGTGATATCCTCAACCATAAAGGGGCATGATCTGCATGCATAAAGGCATAATCAACCCATATTTTGCAAGTGAGATTATCATAATGTTGTGGATCCACTCTCTACCAACGATCCAGATGAGCCCAATAAGGGGTGTGCATTATGTTGGAAAGTGTAGCCTTGCAACATGGGTTGTAATTCCAAAACCAAGCTGAAGCAATAGTTGAGACCAATTGTGTCTCACAAAAGCTAACATATGAGTTACCAGAAGTATTGTCTCCCTACTGACGGGCATTATTGAAGCTCTCTCTCTCTCTCTCTCTCTCTCTCTCTCTCTCACACACACACACACACACACACACACACACACACACACACACACACAATAATTACATGTAGTTATCTTCCTTCACATGAGAAGATTTGGTAATTTTTATTAACATGATCGTGCCCATCTTGTTAGTAGGTTGGGGGGACATCCTAGTAGAAGGGAAAGTAGGCTGCAGTCTCTTGCCTCCCACTTCAGTGTGTGTAGGTGTGTGAGCTATGTGTTCACCTTGGTAGGTGAGAGTGATTGCTAAGAGATCTTCCCTCTTTCTAGTTGAATTTTCTTCTTTGGATGTGTAAAGGTGGTGGTAAAGGTTGAGGATCTCATTTTTGGCTTGCCCTGAGGAGGGAATGCTTTAGTAAAGGCTACTTCCCTTAAGAAATGAAAATGACGTGGATTTTTTATGATTGCTATTTTTGTCCCCAATTTTTCTCCCCCTTTCTCTCTCTCTCTCTCTCTCTCGTCTTCCGACACACATTTATCGTGGAGTCTTCCTACACACCATCTCCAAGGTATTCTTTTTGCTTTTTTCATCTTGGGCAGGCCTTATGAATGATTATATATCATTCAGCTTGTTGTCTTAGCATTTACTTCAATTTCTTGCTTTGGAATTCGTGAAGGTGAAGGTTGAAGATTTTGTTTTTGTGTCAGCACTCTCTTTTCAACTCTCAATTCCCTAACTCTGTGATTCACTAACTGAGTTCCGACTCATGCTCCTTGGATCGTGTGTCCTTGCTGAGTGTGTGGGGGAGAGGTGGGTATGACATTGAGGGAGTTTTGTGTATGTTGGACTAGATTATGTCTTGAGAATGTGTTTTCCTTTCTCAGTTCGGAATTTTGCTTATGAGAGATTTGTCGAATAATTAACTTAGCAAACTTCCCAAGCTGAGGTTTTAGTTTCAAAATTCTGAGGTTTGAGTCTCAACTTGTTTGGAAAGTCTCTCCAAGATGCTGAGAGGTTGAGCATGAGCTTTGAGAACTTGTTTCAGAAGAGGTAGCTCGTTTAAGATGAACGTAGCTCCATAGAGGAAAGGAAGAAGAACCAGACATAGCAGAGCAAGAAAGGATTGCTTGAGAAAGCAAACTGGAAGCAAAGTTTGAGTGTCAATGGGTAGCTATGAAGAATGCTACAGATAGTAGGAGAAGCCTTGGGGAGAAGAGGCTTGGATTGTGGTAGCGGCGCTAGAACAGGGGCTCACACAACTCCTAGAGGCAAACCTGTGCTATAGCTTGCAAAGCTTGTGTAAGCCTTACGAGGTCTCTTAGGAGCCTATTTCACAAGAGGAAAAGATCAAGACGCAGTTTTGCTTGGTATTTAAAGCGATAGAAGTGTGAGATAGCCGAGTCACAAAGAGAGGCCTTGAGAAGAGGTAGGAAGCTTTTGAGCAGAAGCAAAAGGGGAGAAGCTCAAGAAGCAGTTTTACTTGGTGGCAAAGTTTAATGTGAGAGCTTGCAAAGAGAGTCCTTGAGAAGCACGGTGAAGCTACAACAGTAGCTAGAAGAGGAGTCATGAGCAAGGGAGAACCTCTCGAGAAGGATAGCATAGTAGGGGCTTGAGGACTCAAGAGAATCTGGAAACAGATCATTAAAGAGGACTCGGCATAACATGGTACATGATACAAACATGAAGTTTTACTGGGGTGCTATCACCTTTTCCTAACTCTTAGTAGAACCTGTGCTAAAGCTCTCTCCACAACTTTTTCACATGTGTGATTGATTGAGGAGGGCTCTAGCTTGGTTGGATCACAGGACCCTTATTTTCACATTCTACAATTTTTCTTTACTTCTGGATGTGTATCGATGTTTAGATCCAATCACTGGATACACATATATGAGTTTCGTTCCTAGGATGATGCTCTTTACCAACCACAAGCAAATCTCCTAATCGCTCCTGTGCCTAAAACCCATTTGGTCTCTGTGAAATAGTGTGGAAGACTAACACAACCGGTTCTTTGGTGATCGCTCTTTGAGTCTCAACATTTGGTGAATCAGTGGCCTTTTTGTAAGGGTATTGCTCCAGTACAACTTAAGCCTAGAGTTTCTCTTAATCTTCATAACAAAGGGCTCACTACTTGGAATTCCATTTGGGATCCACAAAGGTCTCAATTCCTATCTGTGCTTGAGTTGGTAGGATGATTAACTTTGACTACTACAGAGGACATTTTGTTACTTCTACATTGAGGTGGCTTTGGGATTTTTGGCCAATAAACTCTTTCTAACTTGGATGATCAATCTACGTGGATGGTCACATGCTACTAGTGGCAAGGACCTCTCACAGCTGTCGCGCTCCGACTTTGCACTTTCAATTTCAATCAATATCCCGCTAGCATCCCGCAAGACTTGGATATGCTTCGCCCCTTTTGACTCTCCTCTCATCTGGTTATACAAGCTTCAATGGGTTTGGTCTGCCACACCTTCATGCTCTCTTAATTTCTTCATGTGGTGAGTTTTGGTATGCAAGTTGCCTACTAAGGACCATTTATATAAATAGAGGGAGCTTTTCCCTTTTTGCCAGTTTTGCAAATGTCAATATGAGACACACTTCCACTTGTTGTGGGCTTGTTTTCTCTGCAACTCTGTCTAGAGATCGGTATAGGCTTGGATGAATTGTGCGAACATTCATATCGAAATGTGATGGAAACACGCTTTACTGGGTAATAAGGGTTCCTACATAGATTATGGTTTGGCATGTCACTCACACCATAGTTCTTCAAGGGCTTTGGAAGTACAAGAATTTGCTTGTTTTCAGTAAATGCCCGATTCCAACTGCAAATAGAGTGTTTGTATGCCTTATTTTCTTTAGGAAACACAATGTTTCTATGCTCACAAAAGCCAGACTGCTTGCCCAAGCTTTGTAACCAGTCTCAAGACTCTCTTGTAAATTTCTTTTTATTAATTTAATTTTAATTCTTCACTTTAAAAAAACCTATTAATTAATGTGAATCGTGTCCCTCTTAATGTCAATTAAATTAAACTATCTAAGCTTTTATATAATAATTAACCTAAGCTATTCACTTCTCCCTCAGCCCTTACTTCCTCATACCTAAGCTATTCACTTCTCCCTTAGCCCTTGCCACCTCCCTGTACCTTTGCCTCCTTCCTTACAGTGCTTGCTCTCCTCCTCTCCTCCACCCTACCTCTCCCCTTTCCAAGCTCTCACCTTTAGCTCTGCCTGCCCCACGTCTCTTAGCCTTGCGTTCCTCACCTCTACAACTGTCTCTCAACCTCCTTCTTAGACTCACTTAGCCTACTCCGCTCTATCTTGCTCACCCTCTCCCCTCCATGCATTCCTTCCTCTCCCACAACTCTCTCTCTCTGCCTCCCCCTCCCTCAAGTCCCTCTTCCCCCCCCCTCTCCCCCTCATATACTTGCTCAAGGTGGAGCTGTGAACCTTTTGGATTTTTGATGATTTTGGGCATTCTAGACTTCTAAGAACCTTCTTGATTTTCGAGCAATTGTTTCGGCCAATGTCGCTTAGCTTAATCAGGTCTCACAAAATTTCTCCCTCTAGCCTTAGCTTAATCAAAGACTCGTGCATCACTGTCTTCCCACAAGTAATTAATTTAATAGGACATTTTTTGTCGCTAGGGGGCCCTATTCATCCAATGTTTGTCGTTCCACTCATTTTCTATGTTTATAATTTTAGGTAGAAGGCATGCATGATTTTGCAATTATGTTAGTGTTCGTCCTTCTGCTCCTTTTCTCCATCTATAATTCCAAGTAAAGGTAGGCATGGATTTGTCATCTTGATTGGCATGGCTATTGGATACACATTGATCAACATGTTGTAAGTCTTTCACTGCTATTAAATCGATCCTCTGATGTGCTCTAGATTACCTTTTAAGAGGCAGAAGACTTTATCTGCCTCATCGATGGCCTTTGGATCCACAAGAGCTTCAACATGGGCATCCTTGCCCACTATAATTCGCATGAACAATCCTCCAATCATGAACACTCTGAGTTGGGTGGCACTGGTGCTTTCATGGCTTTGGATGGTTGTCTTTAATAGCCTACTGCAAACTTCCATAAGTAGCATCATGCGAGAATGAAAGGAAGGTATAGATATGTTGTGTAATGTAACAAATCTTCCAGCATAGTTCTTTAAAGTTACGTGCATCTGGGATGATCCTCTCACATCTTTTATACTCGCACTCCTTGGAAACAAAATGTAGGTGCAATGATTCACATTGTACATATCCAACTTTACTGTGCATCTACATAGGCGACTAAAGGCGTTGCAAGATTGTTTGTGATTGTTTTGTATTGACTATGCATTCATGTAATTTGTGTGTCATGATTCATCATTTTTGTGTTTTTGATGGTGTCATAATTTTTTCCAATAATAATATAGGCTTGAAAGCCCTATACACGATCCCCACACAGTCCTAGCCTAGAAAACATTCACCCTTACAAAATGGATGTTCGTGTCTGAGATGTATGCTTGGTTGCATAGTATGCACCCATATGCTCCAATCTCTCAACTTCAATTTCATTGATACATAGATTATCGAACCAAATGTTTTTCAGTCCATCCTCTAGTATTCATATATATACCTAGATGAGTCCAGGCATGTGCCCAAACACACCCTCCAAAAACACAACATAGTGTAGTTTTAATCTCATGATATCACTCATAAGGTTGAAAACCATAAACTCCATCACACATAGTAGGGACTAGTTACTATGACATCCCCACTGACGTCATCAATGCCCAATAGTGGGTGTAGACCATAGTATAAACATATGATCTCACACATACAAATCCACACACCCCCACATACTTGAGCATCCATTTATACAAAATCTTCGTACTAAGTTTCTATTGGCACTCTGGAGGTAAAGGGCAGACTCAGTCATGTTGAAGGCTAGCACCAAAGGAGAAGGCTAATCAAAAGATACTCAGAAATCTCTTCATTCAAGCTACTATGACATCCCCACTAATGTCATCAATGCCCAATAGTGGGTGTAGACCATAGTATAAGCATGTGCTCTCACACATAAAAATCCACACACCTACACATACTTGAGCATCCATTTATACAGAGTCTTTGTATTGAGTTTCTATTAGCACTCTCTGCAGGTGAAGAGCAGACTCAGTCATGATAAAGGCTATCAAGAAAGGAGAAGGCTAATCAAAAGCTAGTCCAAAATCTCTCTAGTATTCTAAAAAATTCCATCATATCTTGATAGCTAGGCTTGTATAGAAGAAAAATACCACAACATAAGCTTTGTTAGTAGGGAACCTACAAGTTTAAAAAATAAAGGGACTTTTAAGGCCCTTTTGCATTTATTTTTGGACAAATCATCAACATCAGATCACTAGGCATTGCTCAATTAACATTTTTAAGCAACTTTGGTAGATAATGGAATTAATAGACCAACTACGAAGTGTGCACTAGACATACTTGTGCACCCAAGTGTTTGAGTCATCACCAAGATAACATCAGTGGCATAATTTTGTGTGCCAAACACTATAGTGTTTGTTGATGGGATTAACTTTCACATTTGGAAATCTCAAGTAAAGAATCGATGGAGGTTGTTGCCACCTACTCAAGCATAGAATGCCACACAAGCAAAGAAGGATGACTATGGTGAGTTGATTGCCAAATCTAGACGTATTTACATCATGTTTGAAAAATCCCATTGGCTTGTAAGTCATAGATTTGACCAAAGCATCTGAGCATATTTGTTCCCTTACATTATCTTATTTGCTGTGAAAATTTATTCAAAATAGATTTTGAAATGATTTATAGCATTGGAGAAGACTAGAGTATACCAAGGTAGACAAGCTTCTCAAGCATCCTCAAGGCCTAGCTATGCATTGATTTATTGAACCTTAAAGATTTGGCTCCTTTTCAATTATAAGTAGCAAGTATAATCAGAATGAGTAATTCGAAGTACTTATGATTAAATGTTAAGCCTCACTTTTGTTGGTGATGTGCACACACACACAATGATTTTGTCTTTAACTTAGATCAAATGAATGTATGCCGCTGATTTTGACATTACAGAGATGAATTGCATGGGAAATCCACTCGAAGATTGACATTCCACATTAGAAACCACTCAAAGAAGATAAAATAATAACATCTTCAATTTATTCTACATGTAATCACTAGCATATGCAACCTTATACAATCTATTATAGAATGAATACAACTTTGTAGTGCACTTAATGAGCATATATTCTTCTATTATACTAATCCATAGCAATAGAATATGGTTTCAACAAATATATTGCACTGGCTCCAATCAAAACACATTTGTCTGGACTATTGTTTCATGGCTTTCTATTAACATAGGTCAACCTTTTCTTAAGCCAGCCTTGACTTGGAGTCAATGTGAGGAAGAGGTTCAAACTCTAATGGTACTGGCACACTTGGGGGAAGTAATTTCATTAGTGCGCTTGTACTTAGACTACAGGAGCCAAGACAAACATGAGTCCATTGAGAAGGTAGATAGCAAAAAAATGAATCGAGGTATCTAACAATATAAGATTGGTAAAACTAAAATAAATTATTCAATGATGGGACTACTATTTATCTCTTGCTGCTCCACAATGACCCCACAATGAAAAGCTCCAATCGGGCCTATGAGGTGATTGCCAATCTGGCTCATGGGATGTTGACAACATCAATCATTGTTTGGTTCTTGTCTCACTGCAGGCTTGTGCCACACTATCAACCTACTAAAACTCTTCATCATGTTGCAAGGTCAAGTCCACTATCTATCAAGAGAGGCCTACCACTTATTGCTAAAATTCAGTTGCAAGACTCTTACGGTCTACCACTTCTTACTCAAAATTGACTACAAGCCTTTGATGTTTTGTTGTGGCTTGCATTACTTCCATGCACAATGCATCTAGCTAAGAAGTCACCTCCATTAAATCCTCACCAAAAGAAGGGTGAGAGTTATCACAAGAGTCTATTCCTTTTGCACTACCTATTTGGACTTGAACCATAGTTGTTGCCACCATGTCTGTCAACTTCTCTTCTAAAGTAATAATATTTTTGTAGAGCTTACTGATGTCTTTATTTCAATTGCCTTGAAAATAGAGTGGGTTCAAGAACAATCCAAAGTGGTGACATTTTGTCAAGCACTTGGTCAAATCATCCAAGCGTTCATTCTTTGTACCAAACACAATAAAATCATCTATGGAGATCCACATGAAGGAAGTAATGTATTCATGAAAATTTCCTGGACCATTCTTTGGAAGGTAGTAGTAGCATTCTTTAGGTCAAACACCATGATATTGGATGCATAAGTGCCCCCTCTATCACCACAAGGCCATGTTTTATTTATCTACAAGGGCGATTTGGAGCTGATTGTAGCCCACTTGTAGCCACTAAAATCATGCAAGAAAGAATCCATCTCATATTTAGCATTACTATTCAGAGTTGCATCTATAAATGACAAGGTTGAAGGATATATCTTTCAACTTTTGGTAATACACACAAACTTGTAGCTACTTGTTCTTATTTTGTACAATGACAAACCCAATAAGTTCCATGTTTGTGATGCCCAATCCCTTCTAGGCAGCACGCCTGACATGATATTCACCTTCCTCCATCAAGAATTACAGCCTGGATATTTTGCCTCTAATTCTAGATTCTAAGTTTCAAGATGATTTCATTTTAATCCATGCTTGGTTGTGCTTGATAAGCATTACTACTTTGATATGAGCTCTTGGATTTATATTTCTCATGGTCTCTTCCTTAAAGTTGCCAAAGGTTTAGCTAGTTGTCCACTTGGAGATGTTGTAGTTATACTGGGTGTACTATATTGACAATAATTGCCCCACTTTCATGTAATTTGACCTTCCATTGCTAGAGATATTTCTAGAGGTCATACTCTACTCCTTTGTGTACAAACTCTAGAAAGCTAGCTTTGGGGTAATCTTGGCAAGGGGAAGTTTTGGTCTATACATGCCAAGTGAGACAATGATATATCTCCTGAGGATGGCTCATCTCGTGGCACCTTGGTTGATTCTAGAGTCTTTGTTTCTATGGAGTACCATCTTGTTTTTATGCTTTTTTGCATCTAGTATTTGTGCAATCTAGACCATTTCAACCGCATCATCCCTTGTAGGTTTCTACACTCCCTTAGGCCATATATTTCTCTTTACCCTTCTTGATCGCCGCTCCTAGTAGTGAGAGTCACACCTTAAGCATTGATTAGAGAAATCGAGGGACTGTGAGTGACTACTATGGTATCTCTTCAACTCACAAACACCAAGTCTTCAATGAATTAAGAAGCATCCTCATTATGTAAACCATGAAACTTAGAGAAATCTTGGGCCATCCCTCTCTTGCAACAATAACTACATCCGTGACATGAGTACTTCTCCTCAGTCACAAATAATTCCTAAGGAAACTCCTCACTGGGGGCTCCAAAACAGTGATTGAGAGAAACCAGAGGATTGCAAGTGACCAACTATAATAGCTCTTCAACTGCGAAACACAATAAGAGCATCATAGATGAACCCATAACCTGTATATTTCATCAAATTCTCAATCGTTTGCAACATCCCACACTCTCTAGACTACGCTGCTGGGAACATAATATGCATAAATGTAATATCGGTAATCCTTCAAGTAAATTTCCCATGAATACGAGCATACATAACATATGACAAGAGGGTCAACACTAAAGCTAGGGAGCGCTTCTCCTATAGATCCAATCTTTGCAAGCTAGGAGCAACCTATCAACACAAATCAATTGCTTATATTCTCTATTTTTAACCTTGTTATGTGTAGATTTAGGCCATGATTCTTCTAGAGAGTTTTATAACCTAATTTCATCTTTGCAACCAAAAAAAAGAGCTCCTATATCCAAGTTACATAGCAAAATAGTAACCATTATTGTTTTTTACTATTTTTTTAGCTGTATGCTCTTTACCCATGCCTCCACTGGCCTATCTACCATTGATTCCACAATCAACAACCACTTTTTATCATTATGAAAATAAACATCTAGTCCTAGCATGCAAAACATGATCTAAGATGTACAATAGTATCAGTTTCGCCTAGTTCCTACCACTAGTGGTTCAAAATTGGGGTCCTTGTCCCAAAGGAAGAAAATTAGCTTCTTGATGCAATGATGGTCTCAATTAGAAAGAAACAGATGTATATTTGATCTCGGATTGATATAATATAATATGAAACCCTCTTTTTGTGGGGGAAAAAAAGGGGTCCTTATTGTGAGTGTATCGTAGCCTATGCCGCTAGCACCATTCCCTTGCCTTGATGTCCAAGGTCATATTCTACCAGCATGTAGCTCTCGGGTTCTTTAGATGAATCCTCTTGCTATAGTACCAAAGCTATTTAACCTCTTGATGTCATCTCCATAAGGGATGCTCATCGCATCGATGTTGTTTTACTTAACAATAGTAGAAAATCACATCAAGAGGTTGATAGAACACCTTTCATGATGTTTGTGTGTAGTAACGAGATGGTTGCTACGTTAATGGAACGGGTTGAATAACATATGCATAAACACACAAGCCTTGAATCAAAACGCAGTGACAAGGGATAGATTGTCACGGGATAGCGCAAGCGCTCAAGTAGCTAACAAAAATCAGAATGGAAACATCAAAGATCAACAGAATTGCACAATGAACAAAAAAATCAATCGAATCTAGAACTTCTCATGCAAAATAAATTAGTAACCTTTTAAATGAGGCATAGAACCCTTTAAATCCTTTCCTGCCAACAATCGTCCAAGACATGGGACGCCTCTGGGTGTTAAAGGATGCTCCAGATGTCTAACACAACCACATTGAGGGGTAAGTTACTGTCTATAACTACCTACCCAATTTGATGGCTGGGTCATAATTACCTTGTCAGAGGACACCTCTGACCTGGAGTTGGACAACTCGGGCTATAAGTAAAAAATGTTGGTGCTACCAAGTTGGGCTGAATGGGTAATGCTTTGGTACATCCAAGGGAATGGACACAAATTTGAGAACCTCATGTGCCAGAGAGAAGTGAGAGCAATGGAAGAGGAAAGAAAAACTGCTTTGACAAAAAATAATATACCACTCTTTAGGTCAATGAACATTAAATGAATTGAACGGTGTATAAAAAGAGTCATAAATGGCTCAGAACCCAACAGCGGATGCCAGGGGCACCAAGCAACCTTCCAAAGTTAGGGAGAATTCAACCTAACAAGCCCTTCTCCTACCAAGCCTTTTGTTGAAGGTGTGCTGTTGGCCCCCTGTTGTAATAATGCAAACCTTAGAGGGGAGGGGAGCTTTTGGGAGAGAGAATGAGTGCACTACCATGTTCTCAAACCCCTCAAGCCCCTGTGCATCCCTCCAACTAGATTGAATCACAAAGGAATATTCCGTTGTTGGAGGTGCGGTTGAAAAAGTACTTTGGCTATGGTGATGTAGAACATTGTCTGTGGACCAATCTTGCTAGCCCACAAGGATTGGGTCTGACATTGGAGGTCCGTCTGCAATTCCCTCCAACATCCCTGAAAATGTTCATCCATCCACAACTTCCTCACCATCCTCTTCCTGATTTACTGATACAATAACTGGGGGCGTTCGAGGATTGACTACTGGAGGTGGGGGCATAAGATGAGGCAGGGCAACCAAGTTGCGAGAGTATGTGCAGACCAATGTGGAATGCTGGAAGTACCAAGGAGGCTCTGGGATATCGGCTTGCGCAACTAAACATTGTATGTCGCGGCAAGCATCATCAAGCATCTGCCTCTAAAGATCCCATTCTATTGGAGGTCCATGACTCGTTGCTATAGGGCATCACGAACATTCCATAATTCGTACGACCCATTGGAGAGGTCCTCCACCTCAGCACGCAGCTTACATTTGTCTTCGATTAGCTAGATGCAATCCTGAATAGTAGCGATGTTCTTCTCATAGTTTTGGGATTCTGGGGTGGCCACTGGTGTAAGCTGAGCTGCTTTGGGCACAGGTGGGGTTGCCGGAGGATTCTATCGGGATGCTCTATCTGGATTGTCGCTGGTTAGAACCACGCGCCTCGAAGGCATCGAATTTCCCCCATAGTTCCTCCTTCGCCCACTTCATTTTTCTACCTCCTTCTTCGAGTGGAGGTTGGCCTTAACTTCATGTGAGGTCGTAATTCATTCGGAGCACAAGGATTTGCTGCTTGTAGACCTCAGCCTCGAGGCGCTACGCAGTGGATCTTTGAGCCAAGTTGGCCACAAAGGCCAGGGCATCCAATCTGGCCTTCTTTGAAACAGGATCCTTGCTACTTCGTCGAGGCACATCCAATGTTGTTGTTGGGGCCTGTGCGGCTTTCTACGTGCTGGCCGGGACGGTGTCTTTCCCTGTGTGGCAGGGTTATCCTCTGCTATTGTTGAGCCAGCCCCGTCTGTTGAGAGAGCATTTGGAGTATGCCTGGTGGATTGGCTTCCTACATCTCCTTGGTCCGGATCGTCCGGGGGCAAGATTGCAACTGTCTTGCAGCCCATCACCAAGGTGCAGGCGAGCTCTGCAATGTGCCTCTTCAAGGAGTCGGTGAGCTCATTGTTCCTTGCATCACCGAGCACCTTAAGATTGCTGGGGTCATGGAGATGGCCTCCTCATTCGAGATGGCGAGGCCCTGCACCTGTGCCTCAAGGATTGTGGGTTTGCTCTAGAGCGCGACGTGCTACCGTTCAAGGATGTCTAGGTACTAGAGGAATTCCGCTCCTACCATTTGTTGAGTCACCTTGGAGGGTATCTACTTCTCCTTGCAGCTATAGGATCTGCTTTTCAAGCTTGGTCTGTCTCTCAACCGAGCATCGAGCAGCATTGGCCAGGTGCGAATGCAGGACTTGTCTTCCTACCAAAGGATGTCCAAAAGGATGTCCACGTCACTATTCTCGAGATAGTGCTCCAAGTATTGGGTGGCCACTACACCGGTAGTAATTGGAGAGGCTCAGGGTCTACTGGCTGGGGGCAATAATAGTCACTAGCTTCTACTCCGCCTTTGATTTTGTATGTGGGCACTTGGAGGCACCCGACTCAATTGAGGTAGCCAGTTGTTTCCGCTTGAGCATGTTGGCAAGGCAGGAGCTAAGGGTGCCTTCTTCAGACTGAGGGGGTGGAAATTTGTTTTGTTTTGAGAGCCGGCTTTACTGTGTGAGGCGCTTACACCCACCATACATCTCATGCATAACTCTTCCCCCTCGCCCTATTTACTCGGTGCCACCTCAAGTGTGGATCCTCTGTAGAACATAACACCAGAGAGTGGAGAAGATACCAGGGCCCTGACGGACATAGGTATGCGGGACTTGCCTTCGACCCCCAGGTCTCTAGCTCACCACGCTAAAACTCTATGAATCGGCAGATGCTCGAACTAGAGCTGCCATACCCATACCGGGCGTCGGCTCAACGGTGGTGTCACTGAGCATTCAGAGTCTCGCCCCTCTCCTTATGCCTTGCATTCAACATGGTGGAAATCGAGGAGCATGTGGTACTTGTATAGCAAGGGAATCGAGGAGTGCGTGGTACTGATAGCGGAGGAACTGAAAGCTATGGACTTGGCCACATGGCACCATAAGGGGGGAGTTTTGCTAGCTCTTGTATCATAGGGGGAGTTGCTGCTAAGTGGGGTGTGAGCAAGGGTCCTGGGGCTGGATTGGTGGTTGTTGCCAGGAAGCCAAGGACATGGACTGCCAGAGCAACTAGAGATCCCCCGGTGGCTCGAGGGGCCGGTCTTTTATATACTGAAGGATGTCAAATGAGTGCTCGAGAGAGAAACTAAGCATCGGGATGGGACCGTCGTCGAAGAGCAAGTGGCCGGACACAGAGATTGGGCTCCTTTGAGTCCATGTCTTCCAAGCAGTCTACCTCAATGGTTTTTTGTTGGTCATTATTTCTTCTGGAGCTTCTTCTATGTCGTTGGCAAGGACCATCGACCCAATGGATTGGTAGTGGTTGCACCCCTAGCACCCTTCTGGTAGGGATGCACCACTCACTTCATGTTTTTGGCCTACTAGTGACCACCCTGGTAAGTAAAGAGAAATGAAAAAAGTTGGCCAATGTAGGTGCGTATGCTACTTTCGCCTCTAGAGGTGATCGACCTCCTTGCAGATCCTCTCAAGGAAGAGTTGCCCACGCTATTGGCTTGCTTGCTTTAGCCTATTGAATATACCCCACTATGGCTACTGAGATGTTTAACAACTTGTTCTAGAGCCAGATGAGCTCCAAAAAGAAGCGAAAGCAAGGGATATGTTGCGGATGCTTGAGCTTGTTGAGGAGGTGCTCTGTATTCTTCTTGGAGCCTTCGAACTTCTTGGTGGTGCCGAACATCATCTCCATCTTTTCGGTGCCTTCTTATGCCTGTCTATGAGCAATCGCAGCTGCTAAGCTACAAGATGCTCCGAGAGCTGGTACTCTCGACATGCTATCCCGCTGGAAGGATCTCCTGGCCAGTCATATCACTGATGAAGTGTACTCTGGCTATTCCTTAATGGTCTTCATGCAAGATTACAGATTGTGCCACAATGGTCGGAGTACCTTTTCAGGCCCTAGCTGATATAAGCTGCCTGCAATAATTCCAAAGGAGCAACTCCAAAGGGTGAGTCGCTTGTGTCTATCACGAGACAGGTGTCGACCGGGGATGTTGTTATTGATAAAATTTTACATGTCATCATAACACGTGGGTACAAATGCTAAGGTCCTATCCGCTACATAGGATTGCCTTTCAAGTTTGTTGGTTAGCATTATTGCATTTGTGGCACCTATTGCTACTGAAGCCAAGAACAAGCTAGCATTGGGAAAGTTATCCATAAAAATATTGGGCGATTCGTCGGTCTCTAATTGGGATAAATAATCAACCATTAGGGGAGAGAATTGGGGTCTCAAAAGGGCCTCATAAGGAATGGGTTAAGAAATGGATTAGGCCTAATGCAAGCCCTCTTGTGGGATCCAAGGGAGTCCTAAACCCCCCTACCTAGGTGGGTTAAGCCCAGTTGATCCCACCTCTTACACCTAGGAGGGGGCCACCTCTTACACCTCTTATACCAAGGAGGGGGCACTTTTCCCAAAGTCAAAATTTTGAATTTCGAATTGGAATTCCCTCTCTCTCCCTCCTCCCCCCATCCTCCAAAGTCAAAAGTTTGAATTTGAATTCCCTCATCCTCCCCCCATCCTCCTCCTTGTCTCCCTCCTCCTCTTCCACATGTCCCATTCCTCCACCACCACCACCTCCTCCTCCCTCGTCCCTCGTCCCTCGTCCCTTCCCCCCTCCTCCTCCCTTTCCACATGCCTCCTCCTCCCTCCTCCCACATGCGTCCTCCTCCTCCCCCCCTGCTGCTTTTTCTTACTCCTCCTCCCTCATGCTCATCCATTCTCCTCTTCCCTCATGCTCATGCCTGCTCCTCCGTCCTCCTACTCATGCATGCTCCTCTTGCCTGATGCTCAGTCCTTCTCCTGTTGCTTCTCCTCCTCCTACTCATGCATATTCGTATGACCTCATTCTCACACCTAGTCCTCTGCTTGCTTCTCCTCCCTCGTAATCATTCATGGTCCCTTTCATCCCTCCTCAAACATGACCTACCTTCTATCATGGACTATCATAGTCTTTGTAAACTCTGCTACTATTGATGGCACCATTTGAGGAGATCTCACATGTTACCATGTGACCATACAGTTGCAGGATCAATATGTGATCCATGATCTTTGTTTTCAAGAAAAGAAGCATCTTGAACCATAGGAGGTGCTCTAAAGAGGAGAATATGAGCTAAAAGGTTAATTCCATAGTGTATTGATGTAATTTCTTACTTTGGATTATCCACAGTGGTGCATTGATTTTTCTAAGGTTCCCTTAGTTGTTCTTTCAAGAACTTAATGGAGGATGATATGAGAAAGGTGGGCATGGATGATATGGACTCTTCATATCGAAAGACACAAAGTCATGCATGAGCAAGTTGTTTTGGAGGTGATGTAGGACTTGAAGGTAATGGTGATGCAAAGGAGATGCCTGGAGCTCGTGATGCTGCTATTGTAAGTCTTAAAGCTCAAAAGTTGATTGAAGAAGAAGAATTCACATGAGGCATTACATCTATTTTAATTTAAATTTCTAAAATGATGTTAGTTGATGTGTGTAGTAGCAAGCAGGAATGGAGACTCTATCCATTTGGAACAAGAAGGCATGGAGAATTCACATTATTGACCCAAGGCAACCTACATGATCCATTCCAATGTGTTGTACATGAGATTATAAAAAGTTAGGATTTGAATGTGAGATTCCAAATAGCATAGCGGTCTTTCTAAGGACTTAGTTGAGGAATCAAAGACCCTATTATTGGTGTATTAGAGCTGAAGAAGAAGAGAAACAAGCTATGAAGCCTCTTTGTAATACAATTTGAAATACAAACACCTATTTCTAATAAAATTCTTCTATCTAAAGCTAAACTTTTTCATGTATCTAATGGCTATTTTAATTATTTGTTGTTTTCTATATTGCATCTTTTTTTATATCAGCTTGCACATAAAAGTTATATCACATTTTGATGTAACTTACAAGTCAGTAAAATGTTGTTTGCCAAGTCTGGCCATTCCAATACATATGTAGAAGGGATTTGACCATGGCACCACATTGATTAGATGGAGTGTTAAAAAACCAAAATTTGAGATTTTCCTACAGCACCTTGTAAAGGATTAATGCATTTCATGATTTTCTATAAAGAAATATAGATTTTGAAGGGGTAGATGAAGGAGTTTGACAACTTTAGCCATTTCTACAAAGAAATATAGATTTTGAAGGGGTAGATGAAGGAATTTGTCAACTTTAGCCATTTCAATGTCCATTTTTGCCAAATGTAGTAGAAATTTGACCACGGCATAGAAGGCAAGTTGGTTGGGATGTTATGGGGTGTCGAAAAATGCCAAAACCCACCATGGCACAAATTTATCCATTTGGACACCCTCCAAATGGCCAAATTCACGTCGTGGAGGTTTTTTGACCCCATGACATCCCGACCAACTTTGTCTTCTATGCCACGGTAAAATTCCTTCTACATTTGCCAAAAATGAACATTAGAATGGACCAAATTGTCAAAGCTCTTCATCTACCTATTTGAAATCCATGTGTCTTTATAGAAAGTTATGGGGTGCATCAGCTTTAACATAGATAAACATAGAAAAGAAAATATTTACAAAGTAACTTAGCAAATGATGGTTGGTCAATATGATAACTTATGTGCCTTGTAGCATATCTCTGGCAAGATCCTTAAGCAATATATTTTCTACATAATTTCTTACTCTTGGAGGAACCTTGTGGGTTGGCTATGTCAATGTAATTTTTTATTTAATCCAAAATACTTTGATCTTCCACTACATCACCTTGTCAATTTTCATTTCCTTTGTTTATCTTGCCTTTGGAGACACCTTTTAGGTTGGCTATGGCAATGTAATTTAATATCATTAAATCACCTTGAAATAATTTGATACATTACATGAGAAAATATATATTTTGAAGAGGAAGCTAAAAATATCATTTTCTATGTTTTCTTGGTCATGGAGGTTGGCTATGTCCATGTATCTTTTATTTTAATTTTTAGGTTGGCTACTATATCGCCTTGTAAAGGATTGATGCATTTCATGACTTTGTATGAAGAAATATAGATTTTGAAGGGATAGATGAAGGAGTTTGACAACTTCAGCCATTTCAATGTCCATTTTTGGCAAATGTAGGAGGAATTTGACCATGACGCAGAAGGCAAAGTTGGTTAAGACATCATGGGGTGTCCAAAAATGCCAAAACTTGCCATGGCTTGAATTTGGCCATTTGGACATCCTCCAAATGGACAAATTCATGCCGTGGCAAGTTTTGACATTTTTGGACACCCCATGACATCCTGATGAACTTTGCCTTCTATGCTGCATGGTCAAATTCCTCCTACATTTGCCAAAAATGGTCACCAAAATGACCCAACTTGGTCAAGAGTATTTTTTTGACTTGGAATTTTCATAATATTTTCGTAAAATAATTTTATAAAAATATACATACAAGTAATAGAACTAAATTGCATGGAATATGAAGAGTAGTAAAATAGCTATAACTTTTGCACTATAACTCCGATTGCAAATATTTTTAATTCAAAAATCGAAAGCATGAGTAGCCCTATTTTCCTTTGAATGTTAAAATTCAATGTAGATGACCTTTAGAAAAAAGTCACATACATAGAAAAAAGAGGCTTTTGAAATCCCTAAGTAAGATCCTAATACAAATACCATTAAGGCTCTCCTCTCAAAGTAGCCAAGCACAAAGTTTTTTACACCATTGCCAATTGGATACAATGCAATAGGGGAAGTGATGTGATGTGGATCATAATGATCAAGATATCAATATTTTAATGCACTTCAATAGTTAAGTAGGCCATTTTAAAAATTGGATATGGAAGACCACAATGTATCCTCCTGCTCGACTAATATAGTGCACCAATGATTGATTTCAACCAAATGTGCTATGAAAGTTGGTCTGTCGAGGAGATAAATCCTTAATCTCAAATGCCTCCTACATCAATTCATCAAGCATTACATTAGCAGACCTAACAAATCACATTACATTAAAAGACCATAAAATATAAATTAATACATAGGATGCATCATGATTATTCTCTACAACTTTTCCTCTCTTCCAATGTTCATTGAACTTTGCATGATGCAAGCAAGGCAAATACTCGGCAAATAAGGTATAAACTATAAACTTTAGACATGAAAACTTTAGGCATGAAAACTTTATACATATGACCTGAAAACTTTGGACACGAAACCACACAATAAAACCATAAAAATAAAATGCATCAATGTTTTTAATGTCCTCCAAGTCATCAAGAAAACCTATGCATATGCCAAATTGCCCAACCTACAATTTATAGGGACAACTTGTACTAGTCAAACACATTGTTTGATGTTGCATGAGGGATAAAATGGACATTTTTCATGCATTTCTCTAGATTCTTGCCTACCATTTCACCATTTCAAGTAAAGTTGAAGGACTATACATTTCGTTATCCATGACTAAAAGGTATTCTTGCACATAACTTAGAGATAGTCCATTGTCAGTTATATCAAAGATTCCACTACTTCCCACTCCTATGTTAAAACAGGCTCTTGACACGCACACTTGTAAAGAAGATAGGCAAGGATTGTACATAGAAATATATTCTTCCTCTTGGGAAGCTTATGTGGACCCTTGGCAAAACCTTCCATGACTATCTAGTTAGTCAAACTATAAGTTCAAGTCATGCAATTTTTCATGTTCTAGAACACACTAGAGCTCACAATATGGTCAACTTCTATCACTTTCTTCCTAACCATGCCTCTAGAACACACTAGAGCTCACAATATTGCCAGCTTTGGTCACTTTGTTCCTGACCATGCCTCTACAACACACTAGAGCTCACAAAGCTTATGTCACTTTCTTCCTAGACCATGCCTCCAAAACACACTAGAGCTCACAACATTGCCATCTTGTGTCACTATGTTCCAGACCATGCCTGTTGGGAAAACAATAGCTATAGGAGGGGAAAGAGCAGTTGTTGGAAGTTGGATTTCTAAGAGGGATTATTTCTAGCTTATGCAAGTACAAGCAGAGCTTTGCTGCTACTCTACACACACATTCTATTCTACCTAAGTCCATGTTGGCACAGAGACAACATACTCGCAGATCCATTTTATTACCTGTCATCGGGTTATGGTTGATTTTGATTTCAGAGTTGGGATGCCATGTGCGTAACCCAGTGGTGCTGTTGAGCTTATGGCATGCGAGTCATTCCTATTGTAATGCTTTTGCACCATATAATTTATGGTATGTAGTCAAGAAGCTTATCTCCTCTTGAGGAGGGGTAGACGGTTGTGAATTTTAGAGGGGATCTCATTGCTGAGGCTATGGACTCTGCCATCGAATCTTGTTGGGAAGAGGTTTGGCGATGGTCTCATTGTTGAGGCTACAGACTCTTTTGCCAATTCATCTTGAGTTTTGGCATAGCTTCTTGTCTTGCTTGTGAATTCATTGCATGCTTTGAGAGTATGGAATGAAAGTGTGTGATACTATTATTGATGCAATCTATTATGTGCCTATGCAAAATCGTGTGAGTGCATGTGATGTGTCTAACTATATGCTTATTTGTGGGATTTAATAGGGAAACTAAGACTCAATCATCCCTAATACAAAATTGATTAGGTCTTCCTAAATGTGCAAAAACGTGCATATGCCAGTGAGTGTGCGTGTAACAATCTAGTGCAAACTATATGTTCGAAAACGTGCATATGCTAGTGAGCGCTCATGATACAATCTAATCCTAGCTAGGGAAGACTTGGTTTTCCAAATCTTCAATTTTGTCAGGGATGGCTTGCGTGTTGAAGTAGTAGCGCTTTAGTCGGCTCCTGTTTATTGTTGTGTTGAATTAGACTCCATCCAATGTTTCTAGCAGCTGGATGGATGGGACCCACATAGTCAATCCCCCATTTTTCAAATTGTTTTTGTGCAACAACTATTGTTAGGGGATTGAAGTCTTTGTGTTGTGATTTAGTAGTCCATTGGCATACATCACAGCCTTTTACATATTCATAGGCATCTGCCCACAGTGTTGGCCACCAGTAGCCTACAAGGAGAACTTTTCTTGCTGTGGCTTCCCCTTGGAAGTGTCCTCCTACAATGCCTTCATGGACTTCACTCAGGATTGGCATGATCTCATGAGGCATTACACAACTTCTTAATATCTGGCCCTTGCCCATCTTGTATAGTTGTCCTGCAATGAGTTGATAGGGTGCAGCCTTTAGAATCAATTTTCTGGCATCTATTGCTTTCAATTCAGGGGGTGGTCTTCCTGCCATTAAGTACCCAATGATATCTCCATACCACTTTGGAACAGCATCTATTTGAAATAGTGTGGCATCTGGTAAGTCATCTTCTACTCTAGTGGTTTCTTCTCCCGATTTGACTCAAGACTTGTGATCGGCAATGTAGTGTTGGGCACCTTTGTGAACCACTATTTTGAAGTTAAATTCTTGAAGCAAGAGGAGCCATCTGGTTACTCTTCTTGTTGTACACGGATGGTTCACAAGATGAAGTAATGCTTGATGGTCGGTGTAGAAGACAAAATCATTTGCTAGTAGATAGTGTCGAAATTTCTTTACACTATACACCATCGCTAGGGCTTCTCTTTCTGTGGTGGCATAGTTGATCTCTGCATCATTGAGTTGTCGACTGGCGAAGTAGAATGGGTAGTCTTTCTTATGTTCACCAGGTTGACAAAGCACACTCCCAATTGCATACTTGGATCCATCAGTATGAACATGAAAATCTTGGGAGATATAAGGATGGGTGCTATGATTAGGCGCCACTTTGACATTCTTTTTTTGAAGTCTCTTCATCCACACATGTGGCTTATATTTTCGAAACTTCTTACGTTGGGAACTGTGGGGTAACTTTTCCACCGGTAAGGTGTTTCCAAGTAAGGGTTCATTTGCTGCACATACTCCTTCCAGTCCCTCAGGGGACCATTCAAGAGGCAGTGGTTTTGATTTTGAGGGAGCTTAGAGATATATCTGGAGTGATTAGGGACTACTGTGCTGCTTAGATTCCCTCTGGTCATCAGTTTCGGACTAAAGTAGCAATGAGCATAGAGAAGAGCCTCTTGTACTTGCTGTTCCATGGCTTTTCTGAGTGGGGGATGGCAATGGAAGTGAAATGGGCAATAGCACCATGTTGCCACTCTGGTTGGAATTCTGCTCCCTTCGTGGTCCGATTCCTTTTGGGAGGTTGGAGGTGGATGTGGGGCTTCAGGTCCGCCCTCCTGTAGAATTTCTTTGTCTTGGGTCGGCGAGGGTGAAACTGAAGGAGTAGGACTTGGTTCACACAGTGGGACTACTGTAGTTCTACCACCATTTGTGAGAGAAGCTATCTGAGTGGGCTAGTTGATTTGACAACAATTCACAACGTAACACCAGGTCCTTCCCAATATGATCTATTTTTCAGTTGCTTCTATGGAGAAAACATAGAAGCGTATTTCTACTGCCTGGTGAACAACCATTAGACTTAAGTTCACAAAACCCAAGGTGCTTATGAGTTGGCCATGTGAGGTTTAAGGGTACCTGTAGCTTTTTGCATACCTCACGATAGATGAAGTTATGGATTGCTCCCAGATCCCGGCTCCTAGATCCATGAGTGCTCTGATGCGCATGCACGGGCCTTGTAGTTGAACGTGGAACCTAGTTGGTTCTATTGTTAGCTCATTCGGTAGTCCCAACCGTTCAACCATTGCCTTAAGTAGTGTCATTTGCTTAGGCAGTTTGAGCCTAGCGTTATGTGCTCTGGCTTCTTCGATGGCCTGGTGTTTCATCCTGGCTACCTCGGCCTTGAGTTCTTTTTCTCTATGGATGGCTTGAAGGGTAGGTTGTGTGAGTGGTGTGAAGAGAGTGGAAGAGAAGGAAGGAGTCTCACTTGTAGCTTTCTCACATACACAATGGGGGAATATACACAAAGGTGGAGGCTGAAAACAATTTTCCTCTTCTTAGCTGTGAAAGCCAAAAGAACTCTAAGTACAAAAGAATAGGTGAACCCTATATGTGGGTCTCAAACCAAACTCACCTAACTAAGGTGGCATACTAACTAAGCCACTAACTACAGTACATAAAGATAGTTGTCATCCATCTATTATTCATGGGCGGTGTACCATCTACATCTGTAGCTAACACGTCAGTGACATAAATGCATAATGGTCACCTTGGCATATCACAAGTGCAGCTCGATATCTCAACACTTCCACTCGAGCACAATCCCAATTCTTGCACACCAAGTAGGTCTCTGAACTTCCACAGCTTCTCTACACCCAATGCCTTCATGAATAGGTCAGCTACCTGATCCTCTGTGCTGACATAAACTAGATCAATAAAACCTACTAGAATCTTCTCCTGCACATAGTGAGTGATAATGCACCTAAATGTGCTTTGTTCTAGCATGATAGCCTGGGTTATTTGCCAAGTGTATACTACTCATGTCATCACAATAAATGACAACTGGCCCATCTATAGACTGATGCATATCATAAAGTAGCTTATGCAACCAAGCTACCTCACATGTAGACATTGTTGCACCCCTGTACTCAGCCTGTGTGCTCGACAAGGCAACTATAGGCTATTTCTTGCTGCTCCAAGTGACTACAACAATCCCAAAACAGAACATACATCCACTTGTAGATCGTCTATAAGAAATACTACCAGCCCAAATCAGCATCAGTGTATCCATACAACTATCTCTGAACCCCAGTCTCATAAAATAGTCCATACTGAAATGTGGACTTAACATACCTCAATATGCGTCTAGCCACATCCAAATGCGGTTTCCTTGGAGCCTGCATAAATTGACTTACCAACCTAACAGCATAGCTCAAATCTGGTTTGGTAATAGTCATATAAAGCAAACTTCCTACTATGTGTTTGTACATAGTAGGGTCTTCCAGAAGCTCACCTCCATCTGCGCTCAACTTCACATTCTGCTCCAAAGAAATAGAAATAGGCTTACAGCCTATCATCCCGTATTTGGACAGCATGTTCAATCCATACTGCCTCTGCAAGAGCCATATCCCACTTGTGGATCTAATCACCTCAGTGCCCAAGAAGTAATGCAGCTCTCCCAAATCCTTCATCTCAAACTTCTGCTTCAATAGCATTTTCACATGAACGATATCTTCATCACTATCACTTGTGATGATCAAATCATCAACATAAATGACAAGCAACATAATACCTTTCTCTATTTTTCTTCATAATCAATGCCATATGTCTGTGCATACCCCTTGACAACTAATCTTGCCTTGTATCTGTTCACAAAACTATATGCATTGTGCTTCACCTTATAAACCCACTTGCAGCCAATTGCATTCTTGTCTTTAGGCAAAGGCACCAATTCCCATGTAGCATTTGCTTCCAAGGCATCCATTTCTTCATCCATGGATTTCTCCCATATTTCTTTTCCCATGGCTTGCTCAAAAGAAGTAGGTTCTGGTTCTTGTATCACTTTGACCATATAGGCATAGTGAATGGCTGAAAAACCATCATATTTCAGCCTATCCACAGGATACCTAGCTCTCGTAAACCTCTGCAAAATAGGCTCACTATGAAGTGCTATCAAAACATCCCTTATCTTCCTTACTCCAGGTGTAACAACAAAAGGAGTACCCAACTCATCATCAAGGCTCTGTTTTGAGCCATTGGATTCACCATCCACATAAGAGTGACTTGCATTCACATCAACCATGGGTTGATCTACTTTCTCTTTTCCTTTTCGTGACACTTGCATACCACTATCTGCATTACTTTAAGGAGATCCTCTTGATCTGAATTTGCCTGTCCATGGTGAAGTATGTGATGTTGGTAAGCTAAAAGGAAAGGAAAGAGTGGACACAAACTCAGAATACTTGCATTACTTGCTTGTAGAATGAAGAAGAGTGAGGTCCTTAAGTAGGCACCTCATACATGCTCACTGACATCACTGATGACTTCAGAGCTCCACAATCATCTCCTCAATCTGCTCCTAGATTCTCTCAATCATCCTATGTGGCTCTCCACCACCTAACTGTGCTTATGGGCACCTAAGTGTGCCTCTAGCACTCACACATAGAAACCAAGGTGTGCCTGAGGCATACCCCTTGAGATATCCCATCAAACCCCCCTCAAGGGAATGCCTCAGGCTATGTCAAGGATACATCTAGTCTCATAGTTTCTCATGCCATCTCATGGTGGTCAAGGATAAATCTATGGCTAGGTTCTCATGCTAGCAAGGGTTCCCGTGGGTGTAAGGTAAACAAAAGGGATACAAAAAGACCTTCCAATGGTTATCTCCCCTGCATGTATATGCACACAATGTCTGCAGGAGGTACTATGGAGCAAAACATACACATGGCCTACATCATAAGGTGACCAGAGGTGTTTACAAAACACACAAAACACAATAATTTATTTCATTCATTTTGGAGGACTATCCAGGCTGAGTACCTTGACATAAAAAGAGAGATATGGAGCATTCATAGAGATGTTTTAAAATGCATAATCTTCAAAGGATGCCTCATCTTGTGGAGGCTCATCAACTAAAAGTAGATTTGCATTTTCTGTCTTTGCTTTGGCTTTGCAAAACTTCTCATTATGGTTGTTCTTGCCATAGTGCTTGCATGGATTAATTTTGAAGCAGTCCTTTGAAAGGTGATTTGTCTTTCCACAGTGATTGCAAGGGGTATACTTGCCCTTCTGGACTTTTACAGCATAAACAGTGTCATTGCCTTTCCTGACCTCCATATGCCTTTCTTCTTCTTGGAGAGCAGAGATAATACCTTCAAGATTAGGATTAGGAAGATTTTTCAAAGTGGTAACTATGTGATCATATTCTTCAGGCATACTCTTAAGTAACACTACCATAGCATCATCTGGAGTGATAGGAGAATTGATAGAAGCTAATTGAGTCATAAGACTCCGCATATAGTTGACATGAGCTGCTAAAGTAGTACCACTAGCCATCTTCAATTCAAAGAAAGAGATTTTAAGTGATAGTTTAGAGATGTGAGAGCTAGCACCAAAAATCATGTCAAGCTTCTGCCAAGCTTCTGAAGGAGACTCTAAGTTAGAGATGTGGTGAATATAATCATCTCCTAAAGCAAGAGCAATGATACCGTATGCTTTTTCTTCTCTAGCTGGATCCCTTGCCGGTCGTGTCGGAGTTGAGGATTCTCCAGCATTGGAGGCCGTAGAAGAAGCGGTAGGAGTAGGTTTGACAAGTCCCCATAAGTTCTCCCTCATCAATGCAAATTTCACCTTCATCTGCCATGTGTGGAAGCCCTTTCCATTGAACTTCTCTAGATTCAATAGGGTAGCCATGAGAGGGTCTAACCCAGATATTGGGCAGTGTCTATCTCTCTTACAAGGCAAAAAATAACTGAAAGACTTCCAAAATATGAGCACTTGATGTAGCAAAGACTAGTGACCAATATTTAATCAATGATGCTTCTGCTTACATGCTTCATAGAAGTGGTTAAAATGAATACTTTCCAATCAAAACCAGGTCTAGCAATTCAAAACAAAACTGAAGTCACACTTGTACTGATGTTATTGAAAGTTTCAAAAAACCAGAAATGCTAGAGTAGCATTTTATGTAGCATCGTCTTCAAAAACTTGTCCAAAACTGTCAAAACTAAAAGGCTGAACTTGGAGGGCTTGTAGCTCACTCTTCAAAGCAAGGAAAAGAGGGCTTTCTAAAGCAAAAGAAAGCTCATATACCAGAGAGGGTCTAGCACAGAGGTTGGACGAAATGGTGCACACTTTTGCCCGGGAGAGTTGCTACAGGTTGAACCTGAGTTTTGACGATTTCTCCCTCGTTATTGAACCAAATGAGCTGAAAAATGGCTCAAAATCTTCGTCTTGAGGTCGCGAGAAGGTTTTACTAGGTCTTATTGATCTAGTTTATGTCAGCACAGAGGATCAGGTAGCTGACATATTCTTGAAGGCATTGGGTGCAGAGAAGCTGCCAAGTTCAGAGACCTGCTTGGTGTGCAGGAATTGGGATTGAGCTCGAGGGGGAGTGTTGAGATATTGAGCTCCACTCGCAATATGCCAAGGTGACTGTTGTGCATTTATGTCACCGACTTGTTAGCTGCAGATGCGGTTGGTACATCACCCACGAATAATAGTTGGATGACATATATCCTTATCTACACTAGTTCGTGGCTCAGTTAGTATGCCACCTTAGTTAGTTGAGTTTGGTTTGAGACCCACATATAGGGATCTTCTTTTTCTTTATACTAGAGTTCTTTTGGCTTTCACAACTAAGAAGAGGAAAACTATTTTCAGCCTCCATCTTTGTGTGTATTCCCCCATTGTGTATGTGAGAAAGCTGCAAGTGAGACTCCTTCCCTCTCTCCCACTGTCTTCACAATTTTTTCTTCTAATCCACTCCTAATCTCCACTAACAAGGACTAGGATATGTGCCATGGTTGTTTACGAGAGGAAACTAAACAAACACAAAAGCATATCTCAAATCTCACTAGCAATGGCACCAAATATGTGTTGTTTGGTGAAAACACACATGTCATGGGGTTGCTGGAAGTGTGTTGACAGAGCTCCTCACTCCCATGCTACTCCTTGTGGGAGCATTGCATAGTAAATCCTTCAATCGTGTCACTCGAGTGCCTATCAGATCATTGCAAATGGTTTTCCACTGAGAAGAAGGGGGTAAGAAAGAGAGAGGGAGGGTGAGGAAGGAAAAGAAGTGGACATCTTGGGCCATCCCCCTTGGTCCATCACTATTTAGTGACTATACTCATCCTAGCCCCCCAAGCCAAGATTTCCATGGCATTCTTGGGACATCCCCACTTGGTCCATCACTATCTAATGACTACACTCATCCTAGTGTTGAGATATTGAGCTCCACTCGTGATATGCCAAAGTGACCATTGTGCATTTATGTCACCGACTTGTTAGCTGCAGATGCGGTTGGTACACTGCCCATGAATAATGGTTGGATGACATCTATCTTTATGTACTCTAGTTAGTGGCTCAGTTAGTATGCCACCTAGGTTAGCTAAGTTTGGTTTGAGACCTACAGGGTTCACCTATTCCTTTTGTACTAAGAGAGAGTTCTTTTGGCTTTCACAACTAAGAAGAGGAAAACTAATTTCAGCCTCCACCTTTGTGTGTATTCCCCCTTTGTGTATGCGAGAAAGCTACAAGTGAGACTCCTTACTTTTCTCCCACTCCCTTCACATGGTATTAGAGCCAGGTTCGTGGTAAGGAGCTCAAGAAAGCAAACCAAGTTCGCAGTGTCTTGGTAAGAGGATCAGTGTTGCTCTCCTTTTTCGAGTTTGGGAGCAAATCTCTACAAGTAGCAAAGCGAAAAAATGCAAGAGTGCACTATCTCAGATTGGGACACCCTTCATGGTGCAGTGAGAGGGAAATATATGCTGTGGGAGGAAACCATTTTGGGGCCCGTTTTGGTGGCGAAAGTTTTTTGCAGGCACTCAGAATGGTGTCCTATTTTTGTTGTGCGACCACTATTCTGTAGGTCGGTGAAAAGTTGTCGTAGAAATTGCATCGTATGCCTATGCGTAGAGATATTGGGAGTGACATAATCATTCTTATTGCCTGTTGATGCAAAATCATCACTAGGAAGTGACTGTGTGGTCAAATACCACCTTTGTCAATTTTGTAGATTTGCCCTTGTGAGGCAAAAGTTGTGTTCTTTGCAGTGATAGAATATTTTTGCAATGTTCTGTAATGGCATCTAATGCTCTTTCATAGATAGTCACTGAAAAGCTTGACAAGAACAACTTCCCAGCATGGAAGTTTAGAATGATGGATTTCCTTAAGGGAAAAGGCTATTGGGAGTTCATTACTTGAGCTGAACAAGAACCAGTTATTCCTAATGTTCCCAATCAACAGGAGTTGCAGGCATTTAAAGGATGGCATGAGAGAGCCATAAAAGTTATGTACTGGCTATCTATCAGTATTTCAGATTCTATGATTGTGCATATTCAGGATGCAAGCACGTCGAAGAAGGCATGGGATACTTTGACAAAAATGTAAAGCACAAATACGCAAGCCAGGAAAATGCAGCTCAAGCAGGAGTTGCATAACGTGCAGAGAGAAACTGTGAGCATCAATGACTACCACATGAAGGTGAAGAAGATTGTAAATGCACTTGGTTTTATTGGGTCACCAGTGGAAGATGATGATTTAGTTTCTGTGACCTTGAATGGTCTAGGAAAGGATTATGCACAATTCGATACATCCATTGCTGTCCGTGAGAATTTTCCTAATTTTGAGGAGTTGATTGCTCTTCTAATTTTTGAAGAGCACAGAAATAATGGTGCATCTTCTTCAGGAGGAACTTCAAAAGAAGGTGTCTTCTACTCAAATGCTGGAAGAGGTAGAGGCAGAGGTAGAGCAGGCTGATTTGGAGGCCATGGCAGAAATCAATATATGTAGCAAATTTAAGAAAACAAGTCCTATGGAGGAGGACATGGTAACTTTAGAGGCAGGGGGAGCCAAACAGGTCATGGCAGATGGCAGAGAGGCCAAAATGCAAACAGCAATGTTGAATGCTACTACTATGGTAAAATGGGTCATATGGCTCAAGACTGCTATAAAAAGGTGACATGGCAATGATGACATGGCAATGATGATGTGGCTTGATGATATGGCAGTGGTGATGTGGATTGCTAATGTGGCTGATGACATGGTAGTCGATGATGACATGTTTATGCTGACATGGCACATGTGATGATGTGGCTACCACCATGGCACATGACATGGCTGATAAGGTGACGTGGTAGATAAGGATTGTCACGTGTCAACTTGCAGACCACTCCTCGGGTGAGTGGTGACCCTAAGGATAAGGTGACCAGGGTAACTGCCATGTGTTATGAAATCTATGATTGCCTACCAGAATCTTTAAGATGCTCCAAAATCTTTATGGATTCCGTCAATGGAGTCATGAGGCTTGGAGGTGGACATTGTGGCTATCATAGGAGCCGTCTACTTCGAGAGTTCAGCGTTCGTTCGAGGTCTGCTTGGAGTCGATGGAGACGGAGCTCATCCGCTATAAGGCCTCTTAGGCTTGGAGTAGTGCACTGTGGACTTGGCATTGTGGAGCTTCACATGAGCTTGGCAAAAGGTGTGCGCGTTGAAGGAGATCACCTGTGTTGGAGCATAAGCTGAAGCTGTGCCTTCTGTCGCTGTTGAAGGAGCCTTAGTTGGAGTGCTGGATGCGAAGTAGCTTGATGCTATTGGATGTCAAGAGCCGCTAGAGGTCTACGGGCTATCTTTGCTTGGAGATCGGGACTATTGCTTTGTTGAGTGCATTGACAGTAGGAGCTTTGGAGGCTTTGGACATGGATTTGGATGTGAAGCAGTTGGAGTCGCTAGTGCCGATGTTGGTGATCAGTCGCTGGAGAGTCGATCGTCTTGAGAAGGAGGCTAGAGCTTTGGATGCTTTGCGTGGAGATCATCTCAGCCACAGTGGATTGATGAAGGTTCTTTAAACAGTCCGTTGGAGGTTTTTTAAACAGTCCGCTGCTATTTTGGCAACACTAGAGCTGCTTAGAGCATAGAGCCACAGATGGAGCAGCGTTAGCCTTGTGGATGATTCGTTGCTCAGTTGTTTGTTGTTGTAGATGTTGCAGGTATTGCTTGGAGAGCTGTGGACCTAGGTTGTCGAGATGCTACTCGTAACTGGATCTTAGAGATAGGCATGCAAATGCAATCTCTACTACAACAGCACTCGATCGATTGTTGATGTGCCTTTGAGGAAGTCGCTGCAGTGCAGATTCCAAAAATCTTTAGTCTCCCTCTCCCTCAAAGCTCACTAAAAAACTCAGTCTCTCCCTATCTTTCTCACAAGCACAATGGATGGAAAATCTCTCTCTCTCTCTCTCTCTCTCTCTCTCTCTCTCTCTCACAATGGAAGTCTCACAAAATGAATTGAAATCTCTTAAGGAATGACGGAAATTTTCTCTCAAATGGACAGATGAAGATCTCTCACCGGAAGTGGACTCTTATGGAGAACACTCAAGAGAACTCTCAATCTCACAATCTATCTCACACTCTCAAGGATCGCAATGCCTCAGCAAAAGGCAAGGGAGCCCTGATACCATGATAAAATATGAAGAGGGGAGAGGAGAAGAGTGGAGATGAGGAGAGAGGGCATAGCTAGAGAGCACACCACAAATGACTAACTGTACACTAGATTTAGTTGAAAAAATAGATTTATGCACATATGATCACGTGATGGTGCTATGCACACATGATCACATGATGTTGAGCGTGAACTCTCAACAAAAGTAGCACAGCTCAAGAGAGACCTAGAAGAACTCAAGAAGGCCAAGAATGTTGCAACTTGGTGCTCATCTTGCACCTCATCAGGTCATTCGGCATGCGAATGCCCCCACAAGAAGTATTTCTCTTTTTGTGACCCAGACACGATACCAATAATTGTTTCTACCTCAAGGGAATGCAGAAGATGCAGAGGGGGCTAGAAAATGGGAGTGCATCCTTTGTGGAGGACTAAATGGTAAATGCATCACACTCTCCTACCTCTTCTTCATTTCTTCCATCATCCACCTCTCTCTACACTTCAAATTCAGTCCTTGCTACACCGACATACCTGCATGATGCATTCCCCTATTGTCAAAAAATTGTGCCACCAATCTATGCTCCTCGACAAGCACCATCATCGCTCTATAATTCCCCCCAACCCCATTTTGTCCCTCTTGCATGTGTTCCACCTCATCCCCACTCTTACCCCCCAAGTGTATGCTACTATAACTTCTGCCCCTCCTCATAAGCCTTTCAACAATAGAGCTATTATGTGTCTTCGATGTGGTGAGTATGGACACTTCTAGAGTAGATGAACAATTCCTGAAGGATCTCCACCATGCAGAAATGGCCCCAACTCAAAGGATCACTATACAAAATATTGCCCAAAACTACGGAACCAATCAACCACCTAGGCCCTCCTTAGCAATCCAAGAATGTCCAACCCCTCTTCCAATTTTAGAGAGCCATGGAAGGTGTCCACAAACCTCCTTTAGTGGCAGCAGTCACTAGGAGCTAAGCTAGAGTGCATCTCCTACATCCTCAACCCTCCAAGAAAATCTCCAATAGCTAGTGGTGGAGCGCACTTTCTTGCAAGGACTCAGAGATTTGGGATCCCTAGGGTTTGGGGAAGTTTCTTCTCTTCCAAATCTTTCTTCCCCCCTCCCACATGTCACCCCTCGCATGGTGGCCCCAATTTTAAGGGCTTTGGCAAGGAACCATCAAGGGCACCAATCTCGATATGATTCTCCCCATCCAAGTGACGTCCCCTATTCACAATCTATTCCACCCACAAGTGTAGTCCCTCCCCAACTCACCTTGGGGCATGCAAAACTCAGTGATCAAAGAAGAGTCCCTAAAAGAAGAAGGCAAGCTCAAGAAGATGTGATGAGCAATGAGATGGAAGCTCCCCTTACTAATGCATGGCTACAAATAACTATCCCCTAGCTCTATGCATTGAGCCCCAAAGTCAGCTATCTACAAGCTATCTAGATTAGCTAAGAAATGGGGACACCAAGATCCCTAGAGAAGGACGACCTTGATGATATGGGAAGTGACCTCTCTTCCCCTCAAGAAAGTGTTGATGTGTGTCTCTTAGGTCCCAAAGTGGCTGATTCTCATGCCTCCAAAATCACAGGCATTCTTGAAGGGTTTCTCATCAAAGGAGTAATTGTGGATGGTGGTTTAGGTGTCAACATACTACCAAAGGCAACTAGGAAAAGGATAGGGCTGCTAATCACTGACCCCTCCCCTTTTGTGCTTCGTCTTGTAGATCAACAAATAGTGCAACCCCTTGGACTAGTCAAGGGAGAAAAGGTGCACATGTATGGATTGACATTCATTATGAATTTTGTTGTCATGGAAATGGAAAGATCACAAAATGCCTAAGAGTGGCCTAAGTGATCCATGGCGAAGAGTGGCCTGAGTGATCCATGATTGGGGATCAAACCAACTCATGGTACCTTGTGGTCAGAATGCTCAATGTAGCCCTTGATAATGCAAGTGAGGCCCAATGGAATGACTCCTGCAATGATGAGGGAATTTTGAGTTGTGTAACAAGGAACAACAATGGAGTGCACAAGTGGTACTAGAAGTAGATCCTGAAGCTATTAGACCAGACAGAATGGTAGAATGACAATTGGATAGTCAATCAGATGTGCTAGATTGGCTCATAGGTTTGGACATGGTAGGTTTCAACATGGTGGAGCTATCTGAGGTACCCCAAGAAGAATGGCTAGATGAGCACATTGACCCAAATAAAGATCTAAAGGGAAAGAAAAGTTGACCTCCCTTCCTCCTACCTTGACTCAAGAGGATTTTCCTTTAAAATGGTGTGAAGAAAGAGTTGGGATTTTCCCATCAATGATGCCCCAGCTCATGAAATAGAACTCCTAGAAGAGGCAGCAAGGGAAGGAAAAGTACTAGAAACATATGGGAAGGACCTAGTCAAAGAAATCAACTTGGGTAGCCGCGAGCATCCATGACTTATCTTCATCAGTAATTGGATTTGGGAGAAACTAGAGAACTTGGAGATAGTGAAGACATTTTTCCAAGAGTTTAAAGATGTGCTAGCTTGGTCTTATGAGGACCTAGTTGGAGTCCCTAAGGATATAGGCATGCATCACATACACCTCAATCCTGATACAAAGCCTGTTCGAAAGCCGCCTTATCATATGAATACCAATTACGCCAAGGATGTCAAGGAGGAGCTCATAAAGATGGAAACTAATGGAATCATAGTCCCCATTGAGCATTTGGAATGGTAGTCAGCAATAGTCATTGTGCCCAAGAAAAAGACTAAGAAAATTTCAGTTGGTATGGACTATCGAATGAAGCAACCATCAAAGATGGATTTCCACTCCCTTTCATGGTGGGCAGGGTGCTCAAAGATGTGGCAGGACATTCATTGTACTCCTTCATAGTGGATGGGTTCAATGGATACAACCAACTATCCATTGCTAAGGAAGATCAAGACAAAACAACATTTGCGACTCCATGGGGTACATACAAGTTTAAGAAAATGGCATTTGGGCTCAACAATGCACCACAAACATTCCAGAGAGTCATCACCAAAGCATTCCATGAACATCTCACCAATTTTATGCAAGTATTCTTGAATGATTTCGCTTGCACAAATGGAAAGAGGTATGAAGCAAAAGAATTTTCCCTAAAAGGTCACCTTTGTCTTTTGCTTCTGTGTTTCAAAAAATGTAGAACAGCCGAATTAAAGCTCAACCCAATGAAGTGTGATTTTTTAGTTACAAGAGGGACATGGTTGGGTCATCACGTGATATCCTGTATGGGAATGTGCCCTGACCCAGAGAAGATAATGGCAATTCTCACAATGGAGCCCCCTAATGATATCAAAGGAGTGTGGCCTTCCTTAGGCACTCTAGCTATATCACCAAAAATTTATTAGACACTTTGCAAATATAGCATGGCCTCCCATAGAGCTACTTCACCATGGTGTTCCCTTTCATTGGTGTCCTAGACAACAACAAGCATTTGACACCCTCAAGAGGGCATTGGTGTGTGCCCTGATACTTGTAAACCTAGACTCGAATAAGGTATTTCATGTCCATACTGATGCAAGCAACAAAGCTATCGGGGTAGTACTCACACAACCTGAAGATGAAGGACCACTAGACCTCCCTGTTGAGATATCGAGCTCCACTCGCGATATGCCAGGGTGACCGTTGTGCATCTATGTCACCGACTTGTTAGCTACAGATGCGGTTGGTACACCACCCATGAATAATAGCTGGATGATAGCTATCCTTATCTACACTAGTTTGTGGCTCAGTTACTATGCCACCTTAGTTAGTTGAGTTTGGTTTGAGACCCACATATAGGGTTCTTCTATTTCTTTGTACTTGTGTTCTTTTGGCTTTCACAACTAAGAAGAGGAAAATTGTTTTCAGCCTCCACCTTTGTGTGTATTCCCCCATTGTGTATGTGAGAAAGTCGCAAGTGAGACTCCTTCCCTCTCTCCCACTATCTTCACATGGTATCAGAGCCTTGTTCATGGTAAGGAGCTCAAGAAAGAAAACCAAGTTCGTGGTGTCCTGGTAAGACGACCAGTGTTGCTTTCTGATTTCGAGTTTGGGAGCAAATCTCTACAGGTAGCACAGCCAGAAGTGCAAGAGTGCACTGTCTCAGATTGAGACACCCTTCACAGTGTGGCGAGAGGGCAGTATATGCTACAGGAGAGGGCGAAGCCCTTGGTGACTGGTTCGAGGCCGTTTCGGGGCCCATTTTGAAGGTGGAAGTTCATCGCAGGCACTCAAAAAAAAGGCCCTATTTTTGCTGTGCGACCATTGCTCGGCTGGTCGGTGAAAAGTTACCGCAGAAATTGCATCGTATGCCTATGTGCAGAGATATTGGAAGTTGCAGAATCATGCTTGTTGCTTGTTGATGCAAAATCGTCACTAGGAAGTGACTGTGTGGTCAAATACCACTTTCGTCAGTTCTGCAGATCTGCCCGTGTGAGGCAAAAGTTGTGTTTTTCATAGTGACAAAATATTTTGCAGTGTTCTGTAATGGCGTCTGATTCTCTTTCACATATTGTCACAAAAAAGCTTGAAAAGAACAACTTCCAGGCATGGAAGTTTAGAATGATGAATTTCCTTATGGGAAAAAGCTATTGGGAGTTCATTATAGGAAACGAAGAAGAACCAGTTCTTCCTAATGTTCCCAATCAACAGGAAATGCAGGCATTTAAAGGATGGCATGAGAGAGCCAAAAAAGTTATGTATTGGCTATCTATCAGTATTTCGGATTCTATGATTGTGCATATTCAGGATGCAAGTACGCCAAAGGAGGCATGGATTTGGCAAAAATGTACAACACAAATACACAAGCCAGGAAAATGCAGCTCAAACAGGAGTTGCACAATGTGCAGAGAGAAAATTCGAGCATAAATGACTACCACATGAAGGTGAAGAAAATTGCAGATGCACTTGCTTCCATTGGGTCGCCGATGGAAGATGATGATCTAGTTTCTGTGACCTTGAATGGTCTAGGAAAGGATTATGCACAGTTCCAGACATCCATTGCCGTCCGTGAAAAATTTCCTGATTTTGAAGAGTTGTTTGCTCTTCTAATTTCTGAAGAGTAGAGAAATGCGGGTGCATCTTCTTCAGGAGGAACTTCAAAAGAAACTGTCTTCTACTCAAATGTTGGAAGAGGTAGAGGTAGAGGTAGAGGAGGCCGATTTGCAGGCCATGGTAGAAATCAGAATATGCAGCAAACTCAAGAAAACCAGTCCTATGGAGGAGGACGTGGTAACTCTAGAGGCAGGGGGATCCAAAGAGGCCGTGGTGGATGGAAGAGAGGCCAAAATGCAAACAGCAATGTTGAATGCTACTACTGTGGTAAAATGGGACATATGGCTAAAGACTACTACAAAAAGCAGAATGACATTATGAATGGAAAATTGCAGCAAGGCAATTATGCATCTTCTAGTAGACACGGGGATCGCAGAAATGAGCATCTATTTATGGTGCAACATATGACCAATTCTGTGACAAGTGCAGAAGAACGAAATGATGTGTGGTATGTTGACTCAGGTGCATCAAACCACATGACAGGTCATGCAGAATGGATGCAGGATGCAAGGAAAATGAAAAAACCAGGATTTGTGGAGACTGGTGATGACACTGCACATCCTATTGTGTAGATTGGTAAAATTCCTTTGTCTATGTAGGATGGGAAAAAGAAATACCTATCTAATGTATTTCATGTCCCGAACATCACCAAGAACCTAGTCTGTGTTGGTCAAATGGTTGAGCAGGGCTTGTAGGTTAGATTTAATCCTCATGGATGCTTTGTTGAGGATATTAAGAATAACGGTCGCTTGATAGCAAAAGGAAAGAAGAAGGGCAGGATGTTTACATTGGATGCAGACATGCCTGAATTGAGTGCAGTAATGTTTGCACATGGGACCGGTGTAGTTGCAGATATTGATATTTGGCATAAACGCATTGGTCATGTTAATATACAGTGACTTAAATCAATGCAAGCCCAAAATATTATTGCAGGATTGCCTAAATTCAAGGTTGCAAAAATGCATAAGGTTTGTGAAGCCTGTCAATTTGGAAAACAGGCAAGGAAACCATTTCCTAGGCATGTTCAAGAGAGTAAAAAGCCATTGGAATTAATCCACTCTGATGTGTGGACTACTAAAGCTGCATCTATTGGAGGCTGTCACTATTTTGTCACTTTTATTGATGACTTCAGCAGAAAATTTTGGGTGTATTTTATGAAAAAGAAAAGTGAAGTGTTTGGGCACTTCAAAGCTTTTAAAGCTATGGTTGAAAAAGAAATAGGCCTGCAAATAAAATGCCTAAGGTCAGATGGAGGGGGAGAGTACCTCTCAAATGAGTTTGCAAGGTTCCTGCAGGAGCATGGGATAAAGCAGCAATATTCATGCAGTCATACCCCACAGCAAAATGGACTTGCAGAAAGGAAAAACAGGCATATTGGAGAGGTATCTCGGGCCATGCTAAATGAAAAAGATCTACCAGATTATTATTGGGCTGAAGCAGTTGCTACAGTAGTTTACATAATGAACAGGACTCCCACTATAGCAATACATGGCATGACACCAGAGGAGATGTACACTGGTAGGAAACCAGACATTTCTCATTTGAAAATTTTTGGGTGCATTGCCTATGTTCATGTGCCAGATGAGTTGAGGTCCAAGTTGGATCCAAAAGCTAAGAAGTGCGTCTTTATTGGTTATTCTCTACAGCAAAAAGGGTATAGATGCTATAACCCTTCTACTCATAAGTTTATAGTGAGCAGAGATGTTGTTTTTGATGAGATGAGCAGCTAGTATAAACCAATAAATGTGATGATTGATGTAGATGCACAAAATGGTAATGCTGCACAGAATTCACAGCAGCGATCACAAAATATCAGTGGACCTGCAGTGTCCTCTAGCAGTGGTTCACATACCTTGCCATGGACAGGTAGATTGAGATCAGGAGGAGAATCTCCTCAAAGCAATGCAGATAGTGGTACGCAGGTATCACGGAAAGGAAAAGAGAAGATAGATCAGCCCATGTTTGATGTGAATGCAGGTCACTCTTATGTGGATGGTGAATCCAATGGCTCAGAACAGAGCATTGATGATGAGTTGGGTATTCCTTCTATTGTTACACCTGGAGTAAGGAACACCAGGGATGTTTTGAGAGCACCTGGAAGTGAGCCTATTTTGCACAGGTCTACCAGAGCTAGGTATCCTATGGATACGCTGAAATATGATGGATTTAGAGCCATTCACTATGCCTATAGGGTCAAAGTGATACAGGAACCAGAACCCACTTCTTTTGAGCAAGCCATGGGAAATGAAAAATGGGAGAAAGCCATGGATAAAGAAATGGATGCCTTGGAAGCAAATGCTACATGGGAATTGGTGCCTTTGCCTAAAGACAAGAATGCAATTGGCTGTAAGTGGTTTTATAAGATCAAGCACAATGCAGATGGTTCTGTGAATAGATACAAGGCAAGATTAGTTGTCAAGGGGTATGCACAGACATATGGCATTGATTATGAAGAAACATTCAGTCTGGTTGCAAGGATGGCAACTGTAAGAGCAGTCATTGCTATGGCTGCATCAAAGGGATGGTCTTTACATCAGATGGATGTAAAGAATGCTTTCTTACATGGTGATTTGCAAGAAGAGGTCTTTATGGAGCAGCCACCAGGTTATTTTCATGCTATTCATCCTAAGTTTGTTTGCAGGTTGAAGAAATCCTTGTATGGCTTGAAGCAAGCACCTAGAGCATGGTCTGACAAGATAGGACAATATCTTGTCACTATTGGCTTTCAGATTTCCAAGGCAGATTTCTCACTCTATGTGAGAAAAACAGAGAAAGGGATTATGCTGCTTGTCATTTATGTTGATGATTTGATCATCACAGGTGATAGTGATGAAGATATCCTTCATGTGAAAATGCTATTGAAGCAGAAGTTTGAGATGAAGGATTTGGGAGAACTGCATTATTTCTTGGGCGTTGAGGTGATTAGATCACCAAGTGGGATACAGCTCTTGCAAAGGCAGTATGGATTGGACATGCTGTCCAAATATGGGATGACAGGCTGTAAGCCTATTTTAGTTCCTTGGAGCAGAATGTGAAGCTAAGCTCAGATGCAGGTGAGCTTCTGGAAGACCCTACTATGTATAGACGCATAGTAGGGTGCGCAAGTTCAGAGACCTGCTTGGTGTGCACGGAATTGGGATTGAGCTCGAGGGGGAGTGTTGAGATATCGAGCTCCACTCGGATATGCCAGGGTGACCGTTGTGCATTTATGTCACCGACTTGTTCGCTACAGATGCAGTTGGTACACCACCCATGAATAATAGCTGGATGACAGCTATCCTTATCTACACTAGTTCGTGGCTCAGTTAGTATGCCACCTTAGTTAGTTGAGTTTGGTTTGAGACCCACATATAGGGTTCTTCTATTTCTTTGTAGTTGTATTCTTTTGGCTTTCACAACTAAGAAGAGGAAAATTGTTTTCAGCCTCCACCTTTGTGTGTATTCCCCCATTGTGTATGTGAGAAAGTCGCAAGTGAGACTCCTTCCCTCTCTCCCACTATCTTCACACTCCCTATATATTTTTCTAGTCTCGACAACTCAACTCTGCAAAGACAAACTGTTGCACCACAAAGAGGGAGGGGTTGGTAATGGTGTTTGCTTTGAAAAAAATTCAGCATTATCTTTTGGCAAACAAATTTATCATGATTACCGATCATCAATCACTCAAGTATCTCCTTAACAAGACTATGATTTTTGTAAAGGTATAAAGGTGGTGGTGGTTGTTTCAAGAGTTCAAATTTGAAGTGGTTTTTTGACCCAAAAAGCAAGATTTTGCAGAAGACCACCTCTCTAGGATAAAGTCTAGGAAACCTAGCACAGAAGAAGGAATTCCTAATGACCTACCAGATGCTTTCCTATTCCAAGCAAAAGCCATTCAGTATTGGTACGAGCATGTAGCCACATTTCTTTCCATGGGAACTTTCCCAGAAGGAATGACACCAAGGCAAAAGAGTACCCTTCTTCTCAAATCTAGATGGTATCAAATGACAAATGTAGAATTGTACCAGATGGGAAGAGATGGTATTCTTAGATGATGTGCCAACCCAAATGAAACCCCACTATTGGCTCTTTCCTACTGCTTTCATAGGAAGAGCTAGGTTTTCTCAGTATGCAAGGTTTCGAGGCTTTTTTCCACCTACAAATATAGTGGGGTTGTCAGTTGTAGTATATGTGTAGCTTAGGACCTTGAGTCGTGTTCCAATGAGAGACGTAGGCTTGAGTGTGGTAAGCAAACAAAGTGCATGCATGTATAAAGGGAACATGAATCATCATGGTTGAGGTAATGAATGCTTTCACCTTCATTGGGGGTTGTAGGGTTTAGGAGGAGTTTAAGGGCTAGAAGGAGGTTCCATGGTTAGAAGGAGGTTCCAGGGTTCAGAAGGGGCTTTTAGGGTTAGAAGGAGGTTCCACGGTTTAGGAGTTCCAGGGTTTAGAAGGAGGTTCCAGTGTTTAGAAGGAGTTCCAGGGTTTAGAAAGAGGTCCCAGAGTTTAGGAGTCCAAGGTTGGAAGGAGGATCCAAGGTTCAGGGTAGAGTACATGGTGGAGAACTCATCTCCCTCGTAGATCATGGAGTTTAAGGGTTGAGGAACAAAGGGTTTAGGGGGAGCATAGGAGTGGGAGAAGAAGAAGGTGTAAGAGCATGAGGGAAAGAAGAGAGAGGAGGGAGGAGGAGGAGGAGGAGGAGGAGGAGGAGAGGGAGAGGATGGGTTGCAAGGTCGGAGGTGATGAGGGGAGGAGGAGTGGCAAGTTTAGGACATGCTTTTGGAGGTGGAGTGCAAGGAACCGTGGACACTTGAGACAAATGCTTGGAATACCAAAGTAGACTCAACTCAATGCCCCAAAGAGTGTGGGCTTCATTCCATTATGGGGTATTTATACAAGTTGGAGAGCTTCTCTCTCTACATGTAGGAATTGTAACACAAAGTTGTAACACATTCTCTTTCTACATGTAGAAGTCATATGTAGAAGTTGTAACACAAAGTTGTAACACATTCTCTTTCTACATGTAGAAGTCGTATGTAGAAGTTGTAACACAAAGTCGTATCACAAAGTTGTAACACAAACTTGTAACAGATTCTCTTTCTACATGTAGAAGTTGTAACACAAAGTTGTAACACATTCTCTTTCTACATAAGTTCATGTTGGCACAGAGTCAACATACTCCCCGATCCATTTTATTACCCGTCCTCAGGTTATGGCTTATTTCAATTTCAGAGTTGGGATGCCATCTGTGTAATCCAGTCATTCCTGCTGTAATGCTTTTGCACCATACAATTTGTGGTTTGTAGTCAAGAAGCTTATCTCCTCTTAAGGATTTATGTGGATTCTATACACAGTGGATTGTCATAGCTCATTGTCACAACTCAAACTATGGATTGTGATGAGTCAAAACTTGATTCATGTGGATTCTATACTCAGTGGATTGTCACAATGCATTGTCACAACTCAGTTTGTGGGACCCTCTCTTTTCCATATGTCCACATCCTCCTTATTCCACATAGGAATTTTAGAAGGATTCCTCTTTACTCCACACTCCTCTGTTGAGAGTTGTGGTGCCATGAGCACATGTAGAGCAAAGGTATGAGTAAGGGAAAGCTACCACATGGCATGGAGGAGATATCCCACATGTGAGCAAGCAAAATGGATGTAAGTACCCTCACCTATAAAAGGGAGGTTCATTTGAAGGAAATAAATCAAGCACTTTGCACTATCTCAAGATTCTCTTTATGAGTCCAAGTTAATCTATCTTGGAACCTAATTGACTTGAGATACATGTCATGAGCACTCTCTTCATCATGTTTCCACATAGGTTCCATCCACCTTAGAGTGCTCCACAGATCCTGAGGCACACATGTTTTGTCATGGTATCAGAGCATAGGTTTAGCTCTCCTAGTTTAGCTCATTAGTAGTTCACTAGGATTGCTCCCATTCCTAGATTAGTTGTAGGCATGTCTTAGGAGCTCATGTTTTTCTCCTAGGTTAGTTTTAGTTTTTAGATGGAGAGTTCCTTCTTGGTTTCTTGATGTTTTTGTAAAGGAGAGTTCTTATGAAATTTCCGTCTCCCCACTCTGAAAGAGAGCAATTCCTTCATAATATTCTATAAGAGAGAGAGAGATTCATTGAGAAATAGGAAGAGACAGCGTCCAATTTCCTGCATTAGCCTTCATAATTCTGAGGGAGATGTCTCAGATCTTGTTCTTTGGGAGCTTCTCTATCTAAGCTAAGCCTCTCCAACAAGTCTCCAACGGTTGGCAGCCCCTCTAAGCCACGACCTAGCACTCAGACAAACGCCCAAGCCAACTTGCAAGGCTTGATGTCCAACGGCCGGCTCCATCGATGCCCACAGCAACATCTCCTACAAGCTAGCCCACACACAAACGGCGACCAAGCCTGGCCTCCAACAAAGTAGCTGCCTCCATCAATGATGTTCTTCAAAACTGCGTGACACAGAAGTCATCTCCTACGAGCAGCGCTTTGCAGTCGATCGCCCTGCACACACAAGCTCTGATGCTCAGCCCGAACAACTCCCACAGCTCTGCCTCTACATCCAACTGCAAGCCCCGTCCAACAGCGCAGCCAGCTCCTAAACTCTGCAACTCCAAGCCTCACATGCAGGCCCGACTCTGCACGAACAGCTACAGCCAAGCGCCCAGCCAGGCCACCGCTATCAATGAAGGCTCCTCGCATGACCAGCAACTCGTCATCCCGGCTGCCTCGACCTTGTCTCTGCCCCACGATGGCCATCAATGAAGCAGGGCATGGAGCAGCCACTGTAGACAGTAGAACGAAGCTATAGAAATATGAGCCAGAGTTGGAGCTTGATGCGAGCTCTATCAGAAGAATACGGCAATCGCGTCGTCGCCATCTCATTCTGGATCACCAAATTTTGAGGAAGACAATGCCACATGGCAGATAAGGACATGTGGCTAACACAACTGTGGTTAGTAAATGCTTGGTTAGCCACACTCAAGGGCTAGACCTTACTACACGTGGCAGGTAAGCCTAGGTCAAATGTTGACCTTGGGGTAAATCTGTGGTCACAACCTTGGTCAATGGTCAAGCAACCCAAAAGAAACCATGGTTAAGTTAACTCACCAGCAATAACCATGGTAAGGGTAAGATTAGTTAAGTGCCACCTAAGCACATAGCCCCTGCCAAGCACATTTTGGAATTGAGCATGTGAATCTATGTGCCACATCATGAAGGCCCCCTCTTCTTCACGAAAACTTCGATAAGGCATAAGTTGCAATCCAGGAGGAATTTGGACAGGCTCCAAAAAGGAAAAGTGATCGTCTTTTCAAGCTCTACGCGTCTATCAAGTCAAAATCATTGTATGCAATTAGACACTGCCAATATTGAAACAATTCAATTGGTAAGACCTTTGCAACCATTGGAAAAAGCAAAGCATGAATGCAAACATCGATGTAAAAAGCAAGCCGAAAGCACAAGTGTATGAGATGACCATAGCCCGAAGCATGGCATCCACACAAAGCATCAAGGCACATGGAAGAACAAAGCATCATGCATGAAGCTACACCAAGCAAAGAAGCAAACGTATCGTCATCAAGCCATGAGCCAAAAGGTGACATAAATGGAATGTATTGAAAAGCAAAAACCTTGCCAACCTTGCCTATGTTTTGTAATCAAACCTGACCACCTGAGAGTAGCTATGAAAGCACCCAGGGGAGGTATTGACATGTAAAAACCACACTTGACCACCTTAAGTAGCAATGCATGCACTAAGGGGAGGTGATGGATTTGTAACTCACATCTGACCACCTTGCAGTAGCCAAAGGATTATGGCACCAAGGGGAGGTGTTGAGAGTTGTGGTGCCATGAGCACATGTAGAGCAAAGGTATGAGTAAAGGGAAAGCTGCCACATGGCATGGAGGAGATATCCCACATGTGAGCAAGCAAAATGGATGTAAGTACCCTCACCTATAAAAGGGAGGTTCATTTGAAGGAAATAAATCAAGCACTTTGCACTATCTCAAGATTCTCTTTATGAGTCCAAGTTAATCTATCTTGGAACCTATTTGACTTGAGATACATGTCATGAGCACTCTCTTCATCATGTTTCCACATAGGTTCCATCCACCTTAGAGTGCTCCACAGATCCCGAGGCACACATGTTTTGTCATCCTCCACATGCCTTCCACACACTTGGCATGTGATCTCTCTTATATTATTGGAACACATGGACATAAGCCCACCTCTTTATATGACTTACTCTTTCTATTTTCTAAAAACCCCATAATATCCCATACACAAATAACTCTCACCCCATACCAAGGTATTTATCATTCATACATATGGTATTTACAATGATCCATTCCACTCATCCTCTCAATCCCATACAATATCTTAGAAAATAGAAATAAGTGAAAGCTGCTAGGCTATCACTTGATACTCAAACTCTTATCAAACATAGAGAAAAACAATACCAATGGCAAATAAAAAAATATCAATTTTTGGCATCATATCGTTCCCCCCCTAGCAGATCCTCTCTAGTGATAGAGAGGGTCTACTAGCCCTCAAGATGGTTGAGCATAGAAGAGTTTAAGGCGATACTCATTCATGCATCGGGGTATCACCATGCCGTCAACATCCTAAAGCTGATAGGTTCCATTGGTGAACTTCTTCTTGACTTGATATGGTCCCTCCCATTGGCCAATAAACTTTTCGTCTAGTTGCTTGTCCAAACAGCTATCAAATCTCATGACCAAATCTCCTTCTGCAATATCTTTCTTCTTGCATAATTTGGTGTCAAAACGAGCTGCACAATGCCTCTCGATCAGCACCAAGACAAAGATTAAAGGCCACTCTTTCTACCTCACCCTCTGAGCTGGACTCCTCGGAGCTACACCCTATGCCTTCTTCTTCATCGGTTAAGTCAGAGCTTGAACTCTCGAATGTTGAAAACTCCTCCTTTTGACAACTTCTTTTTTGCGACTTCTAATGTTGTAGTGCACCTTCTTATCATTTCCCTGCAAAATCAATTCTCCAGTATCGCACTTTTGAACAACCTTCACCTTGCATAGCTAAGGCCTTTCCGAAATTAGTGGATAGGCACGTGCATTTGGCTTGGTAGGGATCATGTGAAAACTAGTCAACACAGAAATTCCACATACATACACTTCTAGATTCTTCACAACTCCCAAGGTCTTTACCCTAGTGTTGTCAGCCAATTTGATGCAATAAGGAGAGGTAGTACTAGAGTATTTTAAATCAGTATCTATCATGGTCTTCTCACTCATGACATTAATCAATGCACCTCCATCAATGTATGCATTAGAAATTATTTGACCATCAATGATCACATCAACCATAGATACATCATCACCAACATCTATATCTACCTTTTAAACAACAGGAATGGCACTTTTCTTCTTTTTCTTCTTTGACACTCTTGTTCTTGCTAGTTTTCCCTATTCTTTCCGTAGTTTTGGAGACAAAGCAAGTAATTGACCAAAGGTGAGATGTGTTTCCTTTTCTTTAAGGTCGGACAACAAGTCATAGCTTCCAATTCCTTGTCCTAAAGGAAAGTTTGACTAGCTAATTCTCCTTTTAGATGCCTTCTTTTTCTTACTACGGTGTTCCTCTTCCTAATGTTCCTCATCTACTTCTTCCTTGCTTTCTTCTTCTTCTTTTTCTTTACCACGCCCCTGTTTTGTTGAGAGTTCACGCTCAACATCATGTGATCATATGTGCATAGCACCATCATGTGATCATATGTGCATAGCACTAACCTTATAGAGTGCTATAAAGGAAAGGGTTAGATCCCCTAACCCTAACCCTAAAAGGGTTTGTATATATTCTATTTTTTCAACTAAATCTAGTGTACAGTTAGTCATTTGTGGTGTGCTCTCTAGCTGTGCCCTCTCTCCTCATCTCCACTCTTCTCCTCTCCCCTCTTCATATTTTGTCATGGTATCAGAGCTCCCTTGCCTTCCGCTGAGGCATTGTGATTCTTGAGAGAGTGAGAGTGATTGACAGATTGAGTGTTCTCTTCTGCCGAGAGAACCTTCACTTTCTTTGATAGAGAAACTTCCATTCTCTTCTACTGAGAGGAATTTTTGTCCATGAGAGATCTCCGTTAATCTCCTTCCATTTGATTCATTGTTTCATTGAGAGATTCATTGTTTGTGAGAGAGAAAAAGTTTCTTTTCATAGTGTTTGAGAGAGAGAGATTTAGATTGTGAGAAGTTTGAGTGATAGTTTCTAAGTTTGTGAGGATTCTCTGTAAGGTCTCTGAGTGACAAGTTCAAGTTTTGAGTCCAAAAGCCTCTTCAAAGTGAATCCTCCAAGAGGCTCCTATCTACACATTTTGTAGCTCCTACAAGCTCAAACTACGAGTTACAGCTTCACAATGACCACCTTCTTCTACGAGCAAGGCACGGCCTCTAGAGCTCCCACGCAGTCGACTCCTCCACAGAGAGTAGCATCAACTAGCCTTAACCACTTTGCCAGCCACCAAGCTTCACTCATCTACAAGCATTAAAGCTGGAAGCTCTACCATACAATGCGTCTCAGCCAACCCAACTCTTTGGCTTACTACATACAGCCACAAGAAAACTTCCAAAGCTTGTCCAGTGACCAAAGTCTCTGTGTCTTTGCGGTCAGCACCGCACACAATGTCTATTGGAAGACTGCTGCCTCCTTCCTTATCCATCATGGCTACAACACCTCCCTAAACGAGCTTCAACTCTGAGACCTTCTCCACCGACAGCCAACTACTTGACAACTACTCAACGCCTCCAAACGACACAAAAAATGACCACCCCCAAACGCTCTCTGCACCGATGAGTCATCAACAAGCCTTCACTTCCACACCTGTAGGCAGCAACTCCTAAACTGGTGACTTTTGCAGTTTACACGACTGCCTCCAATGAAGCATCACGTCCAACACAGCTCCCTCCACAGACCACAAGTGAGCTCCTATGATAGCCATCACTCGCGGCTCATCAAGCTCTCAAGACTAAGGCTTCACCAACATGCAGCTCCCCAGCTCCTCTCACAGGCCTTTGATCAGCCAGCGCTCTCGAGCTCCAGTCTCCTTTGATTAACAATGCTTTGAGGAGCCGATGATGCAGATGCCACACCTCGCAAAGTTGCCCTTTCATAATTTGTCCATAAAGTTTCATATTGGATTGCCAACATAGATACCATCTCACCCTCTCCTTGATAGAACCGGTCCAACTCCAACATCAAAGCATTTGGCGACTCCATTGCCCTAGATCTCTACTTCATTGTAGCCACCACTTGGTCCTAGTCCTCCTTGTAGAGTCCGACAAGGACTCATCCCAACTCAAGGCTACACCTTCAAGAAAATCAGGCAAAATCTTCGTCCGATCCTTCATGGACCATCCAGAAAGTTGGTATCCTCGAACACAATCCCAAAGATAAGACTTCGGGTCTTCCCCTTGGGTCCCTTGAAACACTAGAATCTTCACCATGATGAAACACAAAAAGGAAACACCAAGATCCAAATAATATCCCAAACAAGATCCAGACAAGATCCCACAGAGCCTTAGTATACCAAGACCAACTTATTATGCATAACCACTTGTTGAAAACCCTCCACAATGTGATCCTCAACAAAATCTTCAAAAATAAGTAACCAACTAGTACCATGAAAACATTATGTATACATGTATTCAAGAATCACCCTTGTCACAATTGGAAGTGCACATAACAGCTTCAAGATATTGTACTACTCTTCATCATTTGCATAGCAAAAGAAGTTGAAAGCATTGAGAATCACCACTCCACTGTTATAGTCAAAAACTATCCAAAGACTCAACTCTTCTTCACACTAAGCTGCTAGTGCATGAAACAATCCCCAATCTATCATTGTGTCTACTATTGGTGTTGTCGATTCATCAAAATATTCTCAAGAGTGCAAACATAAAGGATATGGTCATGATGACCGTGCGAATAGCTTGAGCATCACCTTCACAATCTTCTAGTTCTCTTAAATATGCTACAATCTATTCTAACGGAGTTCTTTCAGGCATCTTCTTTATGACATCAAAAAACACATGCCTATACTAGGCATAACATGCAACCAAGACCATTTAGTAAGGTGGGATGAATCCAATACCAAACGTACCCAGCGTCTCCACCAAAAGATGGTGACATGAAATTGGGGGTAATAAACTTCACGCACCTCTTCACTTCCTACTGCTTTTAAACTGATTGACAAAGATATTTATCACTAAGAAAGGGACATAAAAAGAAGCTTTTATGCCAAGTTACCACACCATACTTTCCTTCCTTAGATGAGAATGAAGATGGTAACATCCCAAGTGATGTTGTACTCAAGCATAGGGAGAAGGAAAGGATCAGCAGAGGCCATAATCTCAGCAAGCTGATCTATGCCAAAGAGAAGAGTGATACGTTGTTGAAAGATCTTGCATCTCAACATGAGATGAAATGATATATATCAAGGAGCTTGAAGGGGCTGATTGGGTCGGATGGGTAGGTTTTGAGGAAACATTGCACCTCCCTTCATAGATACCTTTACAATTAGCTCAAAATACTCTGCAAACTCTCATTAGACATAGAGGCCTATAAAATCAATCAAGACATGATATAAAAGATTCAAATACATATAGAGATGCACCTTGAGATGATGGGCTTTGCACTGATATACATTTTGTAATAAACAAAGAAGTGGCCAAAAGGTTATGGGTGGTTTACTAAATGAGGGTAAAAACTGTCATGAAAATAGACTATCAAACACAGAGAATCATAAATTTTTGATGTAGTATCAGATTTACGGTCGAATCACACAAAGAAATGCGCCTAAAGAGAGCTTCATGCTGATATAAGTTTCATCAAAATCCAAATATTGAGCGAAAAGTTATGAGGAAAACACTAAAAGGGGGTCAAACTTTCATAAAAACTGCCCTCCATGCATGCTAATTTTGCCTGAGGAGGATGTTCCCTCAAGACTCCACCTTCATGAAAGATCCACCACTCATAGATTTTGCCTAGAAGAAGGCATATAACTCCCTTGGTGGCTCGAGAAATGGATGGACCATGTGTGTGCAATGAGCGACCAAATAGAAAGAACTTTTAAGGATTTGAAAGAAAGAAAAGGGAATAGAGACTCAAGAGAGGGAATACAAAGTGATCTTTATTGTCAATAGAGTGAGACTCCAATCCAATGCAACTCAAAATACTACAAACACAAGGGAGAAGAATAGGTTTCATGCATACAAGAGGGAGTGGAAGCTCCAAGACTACTCATAGAGAGAGAATGAACTAGAGGGTTCTGACATTTTGCGAGTTGATTTTTTGTGAGTTTTTCAATTAACGAAAACCACAAACAACATAGCTAGTAGCTAGCTATGTTTAACATACATTCCCAAAACAAATATCTACTTCCAATGCAATCATCTCACCAAATTACAAAAAGTCTATTTCAAATGAATAGCTAAGAGTAGAATGTTTCTCCCAAGCAATCCCATTATTACCATCTCGATGATTGTAACACAACAATATAATGCCATAAGATCACCTTAAATTGGTGTTGAGATATTGAGCTCCACTCGTGATATGCCAGGGTGACCACTGTGCATTTATGTCATGGACTTATTACTGCAGATGCAGTTGGTACTCCGCCCATGAATAATAGCTGGATCACAGCTATCTTTATGTACTCTAGTTAGTGGCTCAGTTAGTATGCCACCTTAGTTAGCTGCATTTGGTTTGAGACCCACATATAGGGTTCACCTATTCTTTTGTATAAAGAGTTCTTTTGGCTTTCACAACTAAGAAGAGGAAAACTATTTTCAGCCTCCACCTTTGTGTATATTTCTCCATTGTGTATGTGAGAAAGCTGCAAGTGAGACTCCTTCCTTCTCTCCCACTCTCTTCACATGGTATCAGAGCTCGGTTCGTGGTAAGGAGCTCAAGAAATCAAACCAAGTTCGTGGTGTCCTAGTAAGAGGATCAGTGTTGCTTTCCTTTTTTTTTTCAAGTTTGGGAGCAAATCTTTGCATGTAGCATAGCCAGAAAGTGCAAGAGCACACTGTCTCAGACTGGGATGCCCTTCATGGTGTGGTGAGAGGGCAGAAATTATTTTTCTGATTCGAGGCCATTTCGGGGCCCGTTTTGGTAGCAGAAGTTTTTCGTAGGCACTAAGGAAAGTGCCCTGTTTTTTTTGTGCGACATTCTTCTGTAGGTCCATGAAAAGTTATCATAGAAATTACATCATATAACACTTATTTCATTAATTTTGGACTCATATGTCTACTTTTGGACTATTCCTTAAAATTCTTCCCAACTGAAAAGTTTACTTTATGAAACTGTCATTCGAGAATCAAAAGTTTACTTTCTGGCACTATCATTTTCACATAAGACATTTCAAAATATCTCTCTACAATGTTGTACAAATAATGCAAAAACTACTATTAAATCCTAAATTTGTATTTCTTGTTTATAAGAATCATATTCTTAAAATAAAAAATCCGAGTTATTAGTTTAAATCCATGAAAAACCATGCTATTGAGGATTCACAACATTTTAAAAATGTATACATAAGAGACCACAACATTTTAAAAATGTATACATAAGAGACCTGTAAGACTCTTTTTACTTTCAATGCAGAAAACTATAACACTCTTGAATATTCAAGAAATTAAAAGGTTTATATACACATGAGACATGATGGAAGCCTCTTTTGTACTCCAAAAAATAGCAATAGATATGCTTGCAATTTTACATTATCATGTCATAAGTTTTAAAACAAATATTGCTCTGGATGAGTCTTTGTACAAAGGATCTCCTGTGGCCTTTTCAATAATTTAATTTTTCCTTTACAATGAGTTTAGTACAAATGGGCGATCCAAACATTTGCTTGTTTGAATGTCCTTTTCTATCATGATCACAGAAATGAGCGATCCAAACATTTGCTTGTTCAGAATGTCCTTTCCGTCGTCACTTGTCGCTTGGGTGCCATCTTCATTCACTCTCATCTGACAACCACCACCACCTTCACTCTTTCTCGATATTTGAATGGTGTTATCATGGGCATTCTTCATTTGCGCTATCTCCTTCTACTTCCTCCCGGGCGAGCATCTTTGTGAACTCTGTAATGTGCGTAATAATTGGTTGCGGTAATTTTATTTTGTCTTGTACATCATACCCCATGTGCTTCTTTGTTTTCTTTGACCTTGATTTCCAGGATACTATGACTGTCTCTGTGGAAAGTCTTGAAATTGCTTCATGGTTTGGGACCCATTCCTTTTTCAAACAACTACTATACAATGTATTGTTATCTTGGTTCTCCTTCCTACCCCTTGGCTCATACCATACCATTGTAAATGTTGTAGCTCTCCCCCGGTCATCCATGCTCACGTCAACTACTTTCGCAACCCAAAACTTCACGTTCTCATGTTCATCATCCGATGGTCGAACTGCAACAAAACAATGGACATCTATGTCTATTTGTGGCATAAACTCTCTCTTCTTGGGTCCACAATATGGACGTGGGAGCAACGATTCAAACTCATTTTCAAAGAGACCACATGCTGGACGCAAGTCATTACCAACATTTGGCCAAAATAAAGGCCGTTCTGCCTTCATATCATCTTCTCGCATTTTTGCAAGGTCCTTTATCAATTGGTAGGTCTTGCTAATTACAACAGTAGTGTGTTCCTTCCAAGAGGTCTTCCAATCAGGAAATCTCCGGAGCATTTCCTCTTTGTATGCAATAAAAGCTTTTAAGCCTTCTATTTCACCTTTGGATTTCTCGCTGAATTCTTTTATAGGAGCCCATCTTGGATGCATTTCTTTGCTCGGGATTGAAGTTAAGAGAGAGTAAGGTTCTTCAGGTTCCCATTTTGTATCAAGAGAATAGTGTTGCCATTGCATCACTGGTTTTTCATCCTTTAAGAAAAATCGAAAATAGTGTGGAGCGCTATGACCAATCAGGGCATCACCACCTTTTTGTATGAAAGGTAGAATAAAGCTCTTCCAATCATACATCCTCTCAACCATTGAGCATATTGTTCCTTCCTTACGGCCATCAACTTGCCTCCCACATTTTCTTATCAAGTCATCCATTGTCTCCATGTCCCTGTGTTTTAGTTCTCTTGAAACTGTGCTAAATACCTGATCGATATCCTCATGTGTGTGCCCAACCAAACAAAACCCAACTTCAATCTCATTGAAGATTCTATGAGCGATTAGCATTGAGCAAAATGCAAAGAAGAGTACATTCTTATTCTCTCGTCCGCAATTGTCTGCTTGTATTCTCAAAGTTGCTGGTAGGTGACCTTTTTCTGCATGTACATTGTGAATTGCCTTCATAACGGATGTTACAACTTGATTGCTATCGTGTAGATGCAAGGAATCAATCCATATGTCTGCAAAAAACTTAAATCCGTGCACTAACACTCCACATAGATGTGTCTTTAAAAAGTATTTGCCTTGTAGCTTAGGTGGAGTGTTAACGAATCGAGGTAATGTTGTTGTATTTTGATCCATACCATCTACAATAATGCACATGTACTCATTTGGGTGAGAAATAGCTTGCTCCTTCCAAAATGCATATTTTATTCTAGAATGTCGAACAAGTCCATGATGAAATTCTCTCTTTCTTTTGTAAGCTTCTTTTTGTTCTGGAGATGTTGCACTCTCAAGTGCTCGCTTTAGATCATCACAGTCATTGCACTTTGACATTTTTTGCCTCTTTGGGATTTTAACATGTCCAAAGCTTTTTTTCCAAAGAGTATACAAAGTATGAAAAGATGCCGGTGCATGCCCTCTTTGCCTCTGTGTTTCTCCAATAGTTAAATACTTCTTTTTTGGTCAAACCTATCGGAAGATGCATTTCTGATAGGTGGGGTTGCGGTAAAGCATTTTCATAAATGTAATCTTTCAAAATTGCTGTTGTCGCAACCGTTGAGGCTCTTGTTTTGGGCCTTCCTATGTTTCCATGAATGTTAAATTTAACTCCATACTTTGCTTTATTAGCCAAATTCCAATATGTGCCATGTGATAATCCTGTAATAATGCGATATGCATTATTGCATATAACTTTTTCCATTTATAAGAGGCCTTATTTGATGTCCTGAACTTCGCCTTCTCTTATCATTCACAAGAAAGCAAGACAATCTCGTGAGTAGGTATTCATTTCTTCTGCTTCCTTTCATCTTCATTCATTACTCTTATTCTCTTTGGTTGCTTTTCTGGATCTGCCTGCACTCGTTGTCTTTTCATGCATCTATATGTCCGTTTTGGGACCTTCTGTACATTCTTATTTGGATTTGTGTAGTTCTCCTTGTAAGATTTATTTGTCACGTTGTTTTCATGAGATGTTGCATCCTTGATCTTATCACTCTGACAGTCAAATACTGAATATTCCTTTGTTGATGTCATCCTTGCTTTTGATACATTCGTCAAACCATTTGTAACATTTACAAGCTCACAATCAAAGTCAAACACCGAATAGTCCTTTGTTGATCTCATCCCTACTTTTGATACAATCGTAGAACCACTTGTCACAATGGCATTAGAGTGTCCCGAATGATCTTCAAACTCATCTATTTCTGAGAGAACATCACTCATTGATGCACTTTCTATGGATTTCATAACTCCATAGTCAGTGGTGATAGAGTGTCCAGAATGATCTTCAAACTCATCTATTCCTGAGAGAACATCGCTCATTGATGCACTTTCTATGGATTTCATAACTCCATAGTCTTGAAACTCCTCTACTCCAGAGAGAACATCACTCATTATACTATCGTGCATGATTTCCATAATTCCATAGTTACCTGCTTTGACTCCAAGAACTTTATCAGTATCCATGAAGCCATCCATGCTTGAAGATATAACACTTTTGACATCTTTGCCCAAGTTCTCAATGTGCATGAACTCATCCACCCCGGATAAGGCATCACTTGTGAAATATTTTTCTTTCTCGGTACCAATGAACTCATCGACTTCTGATAAGACGTCAGTGCTATAGTTGAGTGCATTGGAATCATCCATCTCTGAAGGAATAGAGCTTGGTACATTGGCATATTCTTTCAATTCTTTGATGTTGTAGTATACATTATGTTTATCATTAAAAACCACATGCCGAGTCTTTCCAATCTTTAAAAATTGCATGCTCCATCTCAAATCCTTACCTACCTCATAGTAGGGACCATCCAATGACATTGAGTTATCATCCATACCATCATCAATAACTTTTTGAATTCTCATCTGCACAAATGTCCAGTGTTCAACTTGTTCAAATCCCAAGACTTGACCTTCTGCTACATACTTATTTGTAAATGATAACATTTGTAAAATATCTCCCACTCTAAAATCCAAAGATATGCACTTGTATTCGTGATGACATGTGTTGGATAAGTCTCATCTCTATCCCATGCAATAAATGCTTTGTTGGAAGTATTATAGGGCATAACATCTCCAAGGATTTCCATATCCCCACACTTATGCTTTAGCTCAACATGTGCACTAAGAATCCTTGATACGATAACCGCCACCTTATCTTCGCCAAGTCTTCTAAAGTGACAAATAGAATTTGGATCACTTTCATGGATTGTAGCAAATGCAACTACTTCTCTTTTGCAACATAAAATCACCTCCATCCCCGGAATAAATTTTATAGCCATCTCCTTTGTGAGTTTCCTTTGCAAACAAGCTGTAACAACCATTATAAAGAACATTAGTCTCTTCTCAATAATCTACTTTATTAATGATTTAAAAATCCAGAATGTAATTGAAAATTTAATTAGACACTAACCAATAACAACCGTAAACCAATAACAACCCTAAACCATAAACCAAAACAACCCTAAACCCTAACCAATAACAACCCTAAACCCTAACTCCCAAACCCTAGACCCTAAACCCTAAACCCCAAACCCCAAACCCTAACTCCCAAACCCTAAACCCTAAACCCCAAACCCTAAACCCTAACTCCTAAACCCTAAACCCTAACTCCCAAACCCTAAACCCTAAACCCTAGACCCTAAACCCTTAACCCTAACCCCCAAACCCTAAACCCTAAACCCTAACTCCCAAACCCCACACCCTAAACCCAAACTCCCAAACCCTAAACCCTAAACCCTAAACCCTAACTCCTAAACCCTAAACCCTAAACCCTTAACCCTAACCCCAAGCCCTAAACTCTAAACCCTAACTCCTAAACCCTAAACCCTAAACCCTAAACCCTTAACCCTAACCCCCAAACCCTAAACTCTAAACCCTAACCCCCAAACCCTAAACCCTAACTCTTAAACCCTAAATCCTAAACCCTAAACCCTAACTCCCAAACCCTAAACCCTAAACCCTAAACCCTAAACCCTAATCCCTAAACCTTAAACTCTAACTCCGAAACCCTAAACCCTAACCCCCAAACCCTAAACCCTAAACCCTAACTCCTAAACCCTAAACCCTAAACCCTAACTCCCAAACCCCAAACCCTAAACCCCAAACCCTAAACCCTAAACCTTAAACTCTAACTCCCAAACCCTAAACCCTAACCCCCAAACCCTAAACCCTAAACCCTAACCCCCAAACCCTAAACCCTAAACCCTAAATCCTAAACCCTAAACCCTAAATCCTAAACCCTAACCCCCAAACCCTAAACCCTAAACCACCAAACTCTAAACCCTAACCCCCAAACCCTAATCCTCAAACCTTGAACCCTAAACCCTAACTCACCAAACCCCAAATCCTAAACCCAAACCACGAAATCCTAAACCTTAAATCCTATGAGTGTTTTCAAGTAATATCATTTATTTAAGTAATAGTTTTAATTAGAATTCATAAGTAATAGTGGAATTGATAGTTGGGAGGGTGGTAGTGGCAGAAAGGGAGAGTGGGAAAGTGGAGAAAGGGAGTGTGGGAGGGTGGTAGTGGGAGAAAGGGAGAGTGGGAGAGGGAGTGGGAATGGGGGCGGTGGGGGTGGGGGTGGGAGGATGGGAGTGGGAGTGGGAGAGGGAGTGGGAATGGGGGAGGTGGGGGTGGGGGTCGGAGAATGGGAGTGGGAGTGGGAGTGGGAGAGGGAGTGGGAATGGGGGAGGTGGGGGTGGGGGTGGGAGAATGGGAGTGGGAGTGGGAGAGGGAGTGGGAATGGGGAAGGTGGGGGTGGGGTGAGGGTGGGAGGATGGGAGTGGGAGTGGGAGGGGTGGGGAGTGGGAGTGGGAGGATGGGAGTGGGAGAGGGAGTGGGAATGGGGGAGGTGGGGGTGGAAGTGGGAGGGGTGAGGTGGGAGGATGGGAGTGGGAATGGGGGAGGTGGGGGTGGAAGTGGGAGGGGTGGGGTGGGAGGATGGGGGAGGGAGTGGGAGTGGGGGAGGTGGGGGGTGGGAAAATGGGAGTGGGAGTGGGAATGGGGGAGGTGGGGGGGTAGGAAAATGGGAGTGGGAGTGGGAGTGGGAGAGGGAGTGGGAGGATGGGAGTGGGAGGGGTGAGGTGGGAGGATAAGGGTGGGAGAGTGGGAGTGGGAGTGGGAATGGGGGGGGAGGGGTGGGGGTGGGAGGATGGGAGTGGGAGTGAGAGGTGTAGGTGGGAGGATGGGAGTGGGTGGGAGAATGGGAGTGGGAGTGGGAGTGGGAATGGGGGAGGTGGGGGTGGGGTGAGGGTGGGAGTGGGAGGGGTGGGGTGGGAGGATGGGAGTGGGAGAGGGAGTGGGAATGGGGAAGGTGAAAGAATGGGCGTGGGCATGGGAGTGAGAATGGGGGAGGTGGGGTGGGAGGATGGGGGTGGGAGTGGGAGTGGGAATGGGGTGGGAGTGGGAATAGGGTGGGAGGATGGGAGTGGGTGGGAGAGAGAGAGAAGATAATCTAATAGAGAGGCCAATGGGAGAGGAGATAATGTTATAGAAGGACCAATGAGAGAGAAGCACTTAAAACCCTAGTTTTTCTTATATATACTCTCCTTCTCTCATTGTTTCTCTCATTTCAACAAGGAAGAGCAAGAGGAGAAGCAAAAAGAGGAGGAAGAGCAAAAGCAAGCACAAGCATCGATTTCAACTTTTTTCCAGGTACTTTTTTTTAAATTTGTATTCTTTGAAATTTTATTATAGAGAGAGAAAAGAGAAGGAAAGATTTTTAGAGAGAGAATATAAGAGAGAGAGTCTTGCTGCCTCGGCAGCAAAAGAGAGAGAGAAAGAGAGGGAGAGAGAGGAGAGAAGGGGGGGGAAAGAGAGGGGAGAGAAAGGGAGGGGGGAGAGAAGGGGGAGGGGGGGAAGAGAGGGGAGAGAGGGGGGAAGCCGCGAGGGGGGGGAGAGAGAAAGGGGAGGGGGAGGCCGCTGCCGCGGCAGCGGAGAGGGGGGGAGGGAGGGGAGGGAGAGGGGAGGGGAGAGGGAGGGGGGGAGGGAGAGAGAAGGGGGGGCAGCGAGAGAGGGAGGGGGGGGAGAGAGAAGGGGGGGCGGTGAGAGAGAGGGGGGAGAGGAAGGGGAGGGGAGGGGGAGAGAGAGAAGGGGGGGGCCGCTGCCGCTGCCACAGCAGCGAGAGAGGGGGAGGGGAGGGAGAGGGAAGGGGGGGGGCGGGGGCAGCGAGAGAGAGGGGAGGGAGAGAGAGAGAAGGGGGGGGCTGCTGCCGCTGCCGCGGCAGCGAGAGAGGGGGAGGGGGGGAGAGGGAAGGGTGGGAGGGCAGGGGCAGCGAGAGAGAGGGGAGGGGGAGAGAGAGAAGGGGGGGGGCCGCAGAAAGGGGGGAAGCCACGAGGGGGGGGAGAGAGAGAGGGGAGGGGGAGGCCGCTGCCGCGGCAGCGGAGAGGGGGGGAGGGAGGGGAGGGAGAGGGGAGGGGAGAGGGAGGGGGGGGAGAGAGAAGGGGGGGCAGCGAGAGAGGGAGGGGGGGGGAGGGGAGGGGAGGGGGAGAGAGAGAAGGGGGGGCCGCTACCGCTACCGTGACAGCGAGAGAGGGGGAGGGGGGGGAGAGGGAAGAAGGGGGGGGCGGGGGCAGCGAGAGAGAGGGGAGGGAGAGAGAGAGAAGGGGGGGGCCGCTGCCACTGCCGCGGCAGCGAGAGAGGGGGAGGGGGGCAGAGGGAAGGCGGGGGGGCGGGGGCAGCGAGAGAGAGGGGAGGGGGAGAGAGAGAAGGAGGGGGCTGCTGCCGCAGCGAGAGAGGGGGAGGGGGAAGAGGGAAGGGGGGGCGGGGGCAGCGAGAGAGAGGGGAGGGGGAGAGAGAGAAGGGGGGGCCGCTGCCACTGCCGCGGTAGCGAGAGAGGGGGAGGGGGGGAGAGGGAAGGGGGGGGCGGGGGCAGCGAGAGAGAGGGGAGGGAGAGAGAGAGGGGGGGGAGAGGGAGGGGAGGGGAGGGGAGGGGAGGGGAGAGAGAGAGGGGGGAGCCGCTGCCGCTGCCGTGGCAGCGAGAGATGGAGGGGGGGAGAGAGAGAAGGGGGGACAGCGAGAGAGAGGGGAGGGAGAGAGAGAGAGGGGGGAGAGGGAGGGGAGGGGAGGGGAGGGGAGAGAGAGAGGGGGGAGCCGCTGCCGTTGCAGCGAGAGAGGGGGAGGGGGGGGAGAGGGAAGGGGTGGGGAGAGGGAAGAGAGAGGGGGGGCCGCTGCCGCGGCAGCGAGAGAGGAGGGGGGGAGAGAGATAAGGGGGGGTAGCGAGAGAGAGGGGGGGAGAGGGAGGGGAGGGGAGGGGAGAGAGAGAGGGGGGGCCGCTGCCGCGGCAGCGAGAGAGGAGGGGGGGGAGAGAGAGAAGGGGGGAGATGCGAGAGCGAGAGAGAGGGGGAGGGAGAGAGAGAGAGGAGGGGGGGCCACTGCCACGGCAGCGAAAGAGAGGGGGGGAGAGAGAGAGAGAGAGAGGGGGGAGAGAGAGAGAGAGGGGGAGGCCGTTGCCACGGCAGCGAGAGGGAGAGAGGGGGGAGAGAGAGAGAGGGGAGGGGGGGAGGTCACGGCAAGTGAGAGAGAGAGTGGGGAGCGCAAGTGAGAGAGAGGGAAAAGGTGAGGAGAAAGGGAGGGAGAGAGAGAGAGAGGGGAAATGAAGAGGAGGGGAGAGAGTAGACTAAGATGAGAGGAAATGTAGACTAGAGCGGAGAGGAAAGAGAGAGAGAGAAGAGTGAGAGAGATGAAAATTTAGAGAGGGAGGACACGAGAAAGTACGATCGAGATAGAAAATCTTACCAATGAAGAGGAGAAATGAGTGGGCGACGATCGAGACAAGATAAAGGAGCTACGATCAATGAGGCATATGAGAGGAGATTGGTATGTGATTTAGTCGAAACTTAAACAAACAAAACTATAAACCTTCATGTTTGATGAAAATTTAGAGAGGAAGGGCACAAGAGAAAGTACAATCGAGATAAAAAATCTTACCAATGAGGAGAAAAAATGAGTGGGCGACGATCAAGAAGAGATAAAGGAGAGATGTTTTGATGGAAGAATTTGGGAGCTACGATCAATGAGGCATATTAGAGGAGATTGGTGTGTGATTTAGTCGAAACTTAAACAAACAAAACTATAAACCTTGGTGTTTGAAAAGAGAAACGTGTGGAAACTAGAATTTCAAATTTCCCGCCTTTTTTTAAATTATGAATCCTTGTGTTTGAAAAGATAAACGTGTGAAAACTTGAAAATTGTGATAAAAGACAACCTTGTGTTTCAAAAGACAAACGCGTGGATGTGAAAATTGTGATAAAAGACAACCTTGTGTTTCAAAAGACAAACGCGTGGATGTGAAAAGACAAATGTATGCTAAAAGCAAAACTTGTAGAAACTTGAATTTTAAAATTTTCTTTGTTTTTGAATTTAAAATGAGTTTCACTTTCATTTTTAATTTACTAGTTTAATTTAGACTATAATGCATTTTGTTTTGGAATATAAAAAGTATAAGCAACGATTAAGGTTTTTAAACTTTCAAGATGATTGAAAGTTGTATCAGTGGACATGACAGATTACAGTTGTGGAAGTTGACAGAGCATTTTACACTTATATCAGTTGCGGGAGTTGACAGAGCATTTTGCACTTATATATGATAGACTTCAAATTTGTATTCAGAGATCATTGTAAATCCTTATTTTTTTTCACATTTATGCTCTAAGCCTTGTAAAGCCTTTTAGGCTATTCCCAAAGCATTTATGCTCTAAGCCTTGTAAAGCCTTTTAGGCTATTCCCAAAGCATTTATGCTCTAAGCCTTGTAAAGCCTTTTAGGCTATTCCCAAAGCATGAAATTGATACTTATATGATTGGGAAGAATAAAAACTTGAGGTGTATTAATGGGACTCATTGTACTTTTGATTTTTCAAAGTAATTGTAGTTTGTCAAAGTACTTAAAATTTGTGTTGTGCTTGAATACAAGATGGATCTTGAGGCTACAGCATTTGTCAATGGTATGACACTGAAATACAATGGAAGAATTTATGCCCCAAAGGACTTCACAAACTGGACAGTTGTTGACACAACAAAGAAAGCATGGTTCTTGGTCTTAAGTAAAGGAAATCTCATTCTAGTGATGACAAAGAGAGAGTTGGAGAAAGATGAGTACGCATCAAATGTATCTTTCTCAAAGAGCAATTTGATTCAAGGGGGCACCTTAGTAGGAATAAAAATTGAAAAAGACAGCAGTACAATGATGATTTACACAAAGTCAAGAATGAGCAACAGATCGTTTCTTCTTTCTAAGAAAGATGCAATGCACTTTGTGATGCCGCCGCCAAAAGCACCTAGATTTCCTGAATTGGTTCCTGCATTGGAGATCCTTCAACATGTGTGGGAGGAATTTCCCATTGAGGAAGCAAGAAAAATGCAGTTAAAGATTATCCTTGAATACTTTCAGGGTGTCATCCAACAAGGTTCAACTTCATTGGAGGGACCTAAGGTACAAGAATCCACACATGAGAAAGGAAGTGATGAGACACGCCATGTAGACCTGGTTCATGGTAATACAAATGAGAGAGGAAGTGGAGTGGATGAGACAGAACACATTGTAGCAATGGATGAGGGTCTTGTACACGTGGATGCTTACAAGGGATCTACATTTGAGACAGGAATTGAATTGGTGGAGACCGGACATGCACATGCATCTCAGACAGAAATTGAATTGAGTGAGACACGACATGCATCAGATAAGACAGGACATGCACACACATCTCTTGTTCATGGTATTACTCACTTAGATGGTGTAACTCATGAAGTTGATGGAATAACAGAACAAGTGAAGCCCTTAAGTATACCTGAAGTTGAGGCAATAGAAGAAGAAGTAGGGCGATCTAAAGCAGTTCACATTGAGCCCCTAAAAAATAAACCTCGATGTCAAATGCAAAAGGCAAGTACTTCACGAGCTACAGTTCCAAGTCCTATAACTGGAAAAAGAGGTCGTTCATATACAAAGAAAGGGCAAAGAAGAGAAGAGGAAGAACATGAAGAGGATGCGGAGGGTCTTGAAATGGAGTCAGATCTAGAAGCAGAAATGTTATCAATGAAGAACCTAAATCTTCACTTGAATGAGGCTGTGACAGATGAGGATCCAGGATATATATGGGGCCAGAAGACTCAAGTTATACATGCTTCAACAGTGGTCAAAGCAAGTGTCTTCACCAACAGTAGGACCTTAGATACAGCCTATGCTGAAAAGATTTTTCAGGCTTTGATTGATGGAAAAAAACCAGTTGTTTCTAATTTGGTACTCCGTCCAAGAACATTTTGGCCAGTCATGGGAGATTATAGTCAATCCATCAATTTCTCTCAGCCTATAGATTTTGAGATGCAATTCACTAAGTTCCTCGGAAAACAAGTTCCCTCACTTCAAGAAGGACAGAGTTCAGTGAATGATCCAAAATGACATATAAGGGATGCCAAGAGAAATTTCTTAGCTCATTGTACATTTGAGGCAATAGATGGTCAGCACTATGCCTATGCTTGTAATGAGCGCTCTAGAGATGCATACAAGAAAGGAGAAATTACTTATCAAACCTTCGCAAGTGTGCCTCAATTTCACTACTATTCTGCATGCATCTGTATCTTCAAGAACGAGAAAAAATATTTGATTGAGTCGGAAAGACTTAATCATGACATTTATGCACTACGAAAAATCACCTCCACTTCAGAGATGTTGCTCAAAGCTAGGACCATATGGAAAACTTTTAATTCTCCTTTGACCACTCTCAAAAGAACTGCAACTAAAGTGGAAGCGGATAATCTTGTTGACTTCTACACATGCTTGAGTGCCATTGTACCAAGGGGAAAGCAGGAAAGAGCAGAGGTGATTACAAGCTTCAAGACAGTAAGGGATAGGTATCAAGACTACACAAGCATACTTTTCCGTAGTGATGAAGTTTTTCATCAGATCAAAGACGTGTGTCTTGCATGTGAGAAAGGAGATGTTACATATGAGGCTCCGTCATTGATTAAAGAGAAGGCAAAGAAGATTGAGAAAAAAGAGATGACAGCTCGGATGTGGAGGCCTTTAAGAAACCTACCGGACAAATACGCAAGTCTTGCTGCAGAGAAATTAATGTCCAAAGAATGGTTTTTTGGCAAAAAGGATAAAGATCATTGCATGGAAGATTGCATCATCCAACAGGTCAAGCGTGATGCAGTAAAGAGTGCAATTGAATATTTATTGGGAGAAAAAAATATTCCAATTAGCCAATGTAAAATTGATCATAACATTGTGAGGCAGATGGCATCAGCTTTACCGTCAGCTAAACAGAAGGCTTGGGTGCATAAATGGGTGAAGGTAGAAGATCATGGATCTGAAATTACTCGCTCTATGAGAAGTGACATTCCGGATAATGTGTATGCATATGCACAAAAAGTAATCAATAACCACACTCTCAGAAAAGAAAAAACTTTGAACAAGGGCTTTTATTTCATACATGAAATCGTATCAGAGTCTGGAAAGAGTGTTGAGTGCAAGAGAGTTTCATTGAGTGATTTTTTGTCCGACGACACTGCTTGGGAGAGACCTCAGCTTTTCTTTGTCTATGAAATATCACCGGATGACATCCGTCAACTCCTTGACAGAATATTACATACCACCATTGGTAGAGTGGGACAATGTAATATAGTCATATTTGCTGATAAAGATGACAAGGAACAAATGTCTGCTACCCTAGAAAAACAATATGGCAATGAGCTCAAGATTTACAATGGGATATACTCAAGAAAAAGGGACAAGAGAGAATGCGGTCTCAAGATACAGAGTCTAGAAACCTTTTTCTTGTGCATGAAGAGCCCTTACAATGATCACTCCTTACAAAACAATATAAGAGGGAATGCAAAGAGATTGCAACTACTGCTGGAAGAGCATGAAGCTCCAAGTCCCCTCCATCGCAACGCAAATCACTATGAAAGGCCAGCAAAAAGTGCTGATCTTTTAATTAGTTTGATGGAATTTTTGCTACTGTCAGGATGGGAAGTCACATTGTGCCGAATGGGACATCTGTTTGAAGCTCTTATCAGAAAAGGACACAATGTAAATATTATTGAGAGCCCTACTTGCTTGGAATACCTTGATACCGTGGCTTCTCTCACAATAAAGTTTGATAAGAAAGGTCCGATCTCACATGAAGAGGATGACATAGAGCAGATCACGTATGATGAGAGCAAGAAAGATGATGAAAATGATCAAAGCTCTGGATATAATAGTGAGGACACCAGCGATAGCAAGGAAGCAGAAGAAGATGGATATGACACTAACCTTGCCTCTGAAGGTTACATAAAAAGACCACGAAGATATGTAGAGGTACGAAGACTTATGTTTAATTTTCTTTATTCATTTAAAGGTCTTTTTAAATTTATAATTAATTTAAAATTTTGAATCTCATAATTATTTTATCCTTTTATAGGAGAAGGGAGAGGAGGAGGATGAGGAGGACATAGCTGGAGCAGAGAATATTATAGAAAGCTCATCTCAAGAAAGCAAAGCTGCTCTGGCTATCCGTCGGATGACTCTAGAAAATAATCATACATTGCAGCAAATGGAGAAGTCATTTCAAGTTAGGTTTCAAGTTCGAGAACAACCTCTTACTTTTATATTCGATGAAGAGGACATTTCAATCCTCATAAACTTCAAGAAAGAGGTCAATGACAAGGTTATAATAGCCATCCTTAGGTTTGACACAAACTTTTTACTGACTTTATGCTTTTGTATTTCCATTGGATCAAATGAACTAATATTCTTTTCTTTTTATTGCAGTATGGTTTTACAACAGCTTCCGCTATATATACAAAGATGTGCATATATGGTCGATCCTCTTGTTTCTAGTGTACTTAGCAATAAGCAGAAGACCATAGATGATGTTTTTAAGTGGTTGCAACCTATTGATTTGACTGCGGCACGAGTCATCTTTACCGCATATCACGAGGAGTGAGTATCAATCCCTACCTAGCTTATCTCTTACATTGTGGAGGATTATATCAAATAATAATTATTCTTAATTGATAATGCAGCTTGCATTGGAGCTTGGTAATTGTGGACATCTTAGCCAAGCAATGCTTCTTTGTCAATTCAATAGCATCTATCCATGGCAGTGTGTCAGAGTAAGTATAACCTACTTGTGTCATAATTATGTCAATGAGATGCATCCTATGCAATGCGCACATTCATTTATGTTTTCTATTTTGATGTGTAGATCTGCTCAAAAGTTGATAAGTGCTATAGATGCACTTATGCAAATGGAGGGTGACTTGGAAGATCAAATAGAGTATGTAACATGCCCTGCAGCGAAGCAGAATGATGACCACAGTTGTGGGTGGAGAGTTGGATATAACTGCTTTTTGCTCCTTGCTCAAATTTTTAATTTGAGAGGCAGTGAAACCTCATTGTCCACATATACAGACTTGCATCTATATGCATTTATGTCATCTATCATTAAGGCATTTATTGATAACGTGGTGGAGCATCCAGAGGAAACATTGGTTGCTACGCCCATAAGTTGTCCTGATGTAACCGCTGTATTGGACGAAATGGGGAGCTCTTCTGAGGTTAAGGTCATCATTAGCAAGCAACCTCGTGTTTTGACTTTTGGTAGCGAGGAAGTTACAATCCTCTCCGACCCTTTGAAAGAGGCTAATGACAAAGTCATGATGGCCATCCTCAGGTTTGATATGAACATCTCCTGACTTGATACTTCAATCATTTGATTCAATCTGCTTCTAACATTTGTTTATTTATTGCTGCAGTATGGTTATATCTCATTTTCCTAGATCAGTACAGAATCGTGTCTGTATGCTCGATTCTCTTCTTTCAGATGTACTTAGTGATACCAAGAAGACAGTAGATGATGTTTGTTCAATTCTACAACCTTTAGACTTGGATGGCATACTACTTGTCTTTATGCCATACTATGAGAAGTAAGTATGGTCTCAATCTTTCTTTTACTCTCTTATTTATAATATTGTGTCAATTAATACTTAATATTGTGATAAATCTTATCGCTCTTTATTGGTGATGTAGTTCACATTGGAGCCTGATAGTATGGGACCTTGATGACAACCATTGTTGGTTTGTCAACTCAATTACAGGCTTTCACGGGGTGTTCAGGTAAGTGTTCTTTTATCATATCATTATGAACATGCATCTTACTATTTACTACACAAATTCACTTTGTCATATGTCATGATGGACAGGTCTGCAAACAAGTTAGTTTCTGCGATTATGAAAATCAGGGAGCATCAAGACCAACCAAATTTCCAGACACGCCTCGCAGTGGAGCAAAAAGACATGTTTAGTAGTGGGTGGAGAATTGCCTACAACTTCATGTTGTATCTCAATGAAATTTTTGAACATGTCTCCATAGAAGCATATACCAAGCTCGAGCTACAAGATTTTGTGGCTAAGACTGTTCACTATCTAACTGCTATCATTGGGAAACAACATGATGGACTCAATGAAGAACCTGAGGGAGCTAAAGAAAAAGAAGAGACAATTCAGTCTCCTTCTGTATCACAGCCTCAAGTAGAAGCATTACAGTCTACACTTGAATTAGAGACTCAATGCATTCTTCCTACACAAGAAGTAGAGACTCAATGTGCATCTACAACATCACATCTTGTAAAGGAGGAAGAGATTAAGTCTATCCCGATTGCACCAGAAGTAGAATCTCAATGTACACCATCCACACAAGTAGAGACTCAATGTACTCTTAGAGAATCACAGCCTCAAGAGGACTCATCAGACTCTATTTAGTTGTAAAACATGTAGAAAGAAACATGAGTCCTTGAAGATTTTTATCTTGTTTGTATTGATTAATGATAGTGTTTTTAAAACTTATGTTAAATGTTGCAATACATTAGGATATTTTATGATATTTATTTATTACAATACATTAGGTTTTACTTTTTTGAAAGTCTAATTTATTATGTACAATAAATATCTTATGATGAGAATCTAATAATTATATCATTCTTATGTTCCATCACTTTATTTTATAGATTTCAATGTACTCAAAATCTATCATTTATTATGTACAGCAAGTCTAACTTATATTATATTAAAAGAATATCTCATGATGAGATTCTAATAATTACTAACTTATATTATATTAAAAGAATATCTCATGATGAGATTCTATTAATTATATCATTCTTGTGTTCCATCATTTTACTTTATAGATTTCAATGTACTATCACTATCTTATATGTCTCAAATGTCTCCCATTACGGTCTTGCATCCCATCATTTTATTTTATAATGTCTCGCATTACGATCTTGCATCTAGTCATCTCGCATTACGGTCTTGCATCTGTAGTTCTATAAATTCCCTAGTAGTCGTTCATCTTCTATATCTCACCCGCAGATCTCACCCGCAGCAGCACTTCTTCCACTTTGCTCTTCTTACCTTACTCCTCTCCTCAAGCTTGCTCCTTCCATCTTGCCCGCAGCCTTGCCTCCTCTTCTCAAGCATACTCCTTTCATCTTGCCTTACCTCCTCTAGTTACCTTCCTCACTCTCGTTACCTTCCTCACCTCGTTCGTCTTCTATATCTCACCCGTAGCAAAAACTTCTTCCACTTTACTCTTCTTACCTTACTCCTCTCCACACTTCTTCCACTTTACTCTTCTTACCTTACTCCTCTCCTCAAGCTTGCTCCTTCCATCTTGCCCGCAACCTTACCTCCTCTTCTCAAGCATACTCCTTTCATCTTGCAGCCATTATGGATCTTTTTAAGGTAATCGATTCTGTCGAGCAAGCCATTAGCAGCCTCAAAGAATGGATTGCCGAGAACCAAGGACAGAGAGAGGAGAGAAAGCAAAATCTAGCTCCATTAACCCAGTACAAGAAGGATGACTTTGCTTGTCAGAAGGGCTTAGAGAAGGAAGAGGAAAGAAAAATAAGTATGGCTACTACTGAAATAGATAAATTGCAGTCATATAGGAGAGAGTTGATAGACTTTCAAAGTGAGATATCTTCGCGTGTGGCTTGTTATGGAAGATTTTCCCCCGAGGAAGCGCAAGCCATTCGGAACAAACAAAGTGTTATGCAGGAGAAAATTCATCAATCCTTACTTCTCTTCTATAATTTTAACTACATCGATGAGGAAGAGATGAGCTCAGCTCTTGAATGGGTTGAATTTAGGCTAAGGACTTGAAAATAGAAAATTCATCAAATTGAATGGTTGTAGTCTTGAAAATCTCAGGCTTAACTTTTGAAGGTGTTTATTAACACCATTAAATATTAAGAGAGTTTACAACAACCGAATCTTATTTTTTCATGTAACTTATGTAGTCTTGAAAATCTCAGGCTTAACTTTTGAAGGTGTTTATTAACACCATTAAATATTAAGAGAGTTTACAACAACCGAATCTTATTTTTTCATGTAACTTATGTAGGCTGCATTAAATTTTATAATTTTAGTTTCATGTCCTTAAAAAATATATTAAAAAATGCTTGTTTTTATGTTTTTATATGTGCTTTGAAGATTGGGTTTTTCTTTTTTATCTGAAAATATATCTGAAAACTAGTCCAAAAGTATATGTAAAAATGAATTTGTACATGGACAAGTCCAAAATTAATGAAATAAGTGTTATATGCCTGTGCGCAGAGATATTTAGAGTGACAGAATCATTCTCATTTCCTATTGATGCATAATCATCACTAAGAAGTGATTGGGTGGTTAAATACCACTTTCATCAGTTTTGTAGATTTGCCCTTGTGATGCAGAAGTTGTGTTTTTTTGCAGTGACAGAATATTTTGCAGTGTTCTATAATGGCATCTGGCAAGCACGTCGAAGGAGGCATGGGATACTTTGACAAAAATGTATAGCACAAATACGCAAGCCAGGAAAATACAGCTCAAGCAGAAGTTGCATAATGTGCAGAGAGAAAATATGAGCATCAATGACTACCACATGAAGGTGAAGAAGATTGCAGATGCACTTTCTTCTATTGGGTCACCAGTGGAAGATGATGATTTAGTTTCTGTGACCTTGAATGGTCTAGGAAAGGATTATCCAAAATTCCGGACATCCATTGCCATCCATGAGAATTTTCCTGATTTTGAGGAGTTGATTGCTCTTCTAATTTCTGAAGAGCAGAGAAATGGTGGTGCATCTTCTTCAGGAGGAACTTCAAAAGAAGTTGTCTTCTACTCAAATGCTAGAAGAGGTAGAGGCAGAGGTAAAGCAGGCCGATTTGGAGGCCGTGGCAAAAATTAGAATATGTAGCAAATTCAAGAAAACTAGTCCTATGGATGAGGACGTGGTAACTTTAGAGGCAGGGGGAGCCAAAGAGGTCATGGTGGATGGTAGAGAGGCCAAAATGCAAACAGCAATGTTGAATGCTTTTATTGTGGTAAAATGGGTCATATGGTTGAAGACTGCTATAAAAACTAGAATGACATCATGATTGGAAAATTGCAGCAAGGCAATTATGCATCCTCTAGCAGATAGAGTGATGATAGAAATGAGCATCTGTTTATGGTGCAGCACATGACCAATTCTATGATAAGTGCAGAAGAAAGCAATGATGTGTGGTATGTTGACTTAGGTGCATCAAACCACATGACAGGTCATGCAGAATGGATGCCTCAGGGGGATCACTACATATAAACTCTATATATCACGTACTAAAGCTGCATCTATTGGAGGCTGTCATTATTTTGTCACTTTCATTGATGACTACAGTAGAAAAGTTTGGGTGTGTTTTATGAAAAAGAAAAGTGAAGTGTTTGGGCATTTCAAAGCTTTTAAAGCTATGGTTGAAAAAGAAATAAGCATGCAAATAAAATGCCTAAGGTCTGGAGGGGGAGAGTACCTCTCAAATGAGTTTGCAAGTTTCCTACAAGAGCATGGCATAAAGCAGCAATATTCATGTAGTCATACCCCACAGCAAAATAGACTTGCAAAAAGGAAAAACAGGCATATTGGAGAGGTATCTTGTGCCATGCTCAATGAAAAAGACCTGCCGGATTATTATTGGGCTGAAGTAGTTGCTACAGTAGTCTACATAATGAATAGGACTCCCACTATAGCTATACATGGCATGATGCCAGAGGAGAGGTATACTGGTAGGAAACCAGATATTTCTCATTTGAAAGTTTTTGGTTGCATTCCCTATGTTCATGTGCCAAATGAGTTGAGATCCAAGTTGGATCCAAAAGCTGAGAAGTGCATCTTTATTGGTTATTCTCTACAGCAGAAAGGGTATAGATGCTATACCCTTCTACTCGTAAGTTTACAGTGAGCAGAGATGTTGTTTTTATGAGATGAGAAACTAGTATAGACCAGTAAATCTGATTGATGATATAGATGCACAAAATGGTAATGCTGCACAGAATTCAAAGCAGCAATCACAAAATATTAGTGGACCTGCAGTGGCCTCTAGCAGTGGTTCACATACTTCACCATGGATAGGCCGATTGAGATTAGGAGGATCTCGTCAAAGCAATGCTGATAGTGGTATGCAAGTATCACAAAAAGGAAAACAAAAAGTAGATCAGCCCATGGTTGATGTGAATGTAGGTCATTCTTGTGTGGATGGTGAATCCAATGGCTCAGAATAGAGCCTTAATGATGAGTTGCGTATTCCTTCTGTTGTTACTTCTGGAGTAAGAAAGACAAGGGATGATTTGAGAGCACCAGATAGTGAGCCTATCTTCTGTAGGTCTACCAGAGCTAGGTATCCTGTGGATAGGTTGAAATATGATGGATTTATAGCCATTCACTATGCCTATATGGTCAAAGTGATACATGAACCAGAACCTGAACCATAACCCACTTCTTTTGAGCAAGCCATGGGAAAAGAAAAATGGGAGAAAGCCATGGATGAAGAAATGGATGCCTTGGAAGCAAATGCTACATGGGAATTGGTGCCTTTGCCTAAAGACAAGAATGCAATTGGCTGCAACTAGAGGTTTATAAAGTGAAGCACAATGGATATGGTTCTGTGAACAGATACAAGGCAAGATTAGTTGTCAAGGCATATGCACAGACATATGGCATTGATTATAAAGAAACATTTAGTCCAGTTGCAAGGATGGCACCATAAGAGCAGTCATCGCTATGGCTACATAAAAGGGATGGTCTTTACATCAGATGGATGTAAAGAATGTTTTCTTGCATGGTGATTTGCAAGAAGAGGTCTATATGGAGTAGCCATTAGGTTATGTTCATGTTGTTCATTCTGAGTTTGTTTGCAGATTGAAGAAAGCCTTGTATGGCTTGAAGCAAGCACCCATAGCATGGTCTGACAAGATAGGACAATATCTTGTCACTATTGGCTTTCAGATTTCTAAGGTAGATTTATCACTTTATTTGAGAAAAATAGAGAAAGGCATTATGTTGTTTGTCATTTATGTTGATGATTTGATCATCACAAGTGATAATGATGAAGATATCCTTCATGTGAAAATGCTATTGAAGCAGAAGTTTGAGATGAAGGATTTGGGAGAGCTGCGTTACTTCTTGGGCATTGAGGTGATTAGATCCACAAGTGGGTTATGGCTTTTGCAGAGGCAGTATGGATTGGACATGCTATCCAAATATGGGATGGTATGCTGTAAGCCTATTTTAGTTCCTTTGGATCAGAATGTGAAGTTGAGCACAGATGTAGGTGAGCTTCTGGAAGACCATACTATGTACAGATGCATAGTAGGAAGTTTGATTTATATGACTATTACTAGGCCAGATTTGAGCTATGTTGTTGGGTTGGTAAGTCAGTTTATGCAAGCTCCAAGGAAACCACATTTGGATGTGGCTAGATGCATACTGAGGTATGTGAAGTTCACATTGTAGTATGGACTATTTTATGAGATTGGAGTTCAGATACAATTGCATGGATACACTGATGTTGATTGGGTTGGTAGTATTTCTAATAGACGATCTACAAGTGGATATATGCTCTCTTTTGGGAGTGATGCAGTCACTTGGAGCAGCAAGAAATAGCCTACACTTGTCTTGTTGAGCATAGAGGCTGAGTACAGGGGTGTAGCAATGGCTACATGTGAGGTAGCTTGGTTACATAAGCTACTTTATGATATGCATCATGCCAGTTGTCATTTATTGTGACAACATGAGTAGTATACACTTGGCAAATAACCCAGTCTATCATGCTAGAACAAAGCACATTGAGGTGCATTATCACTATGTGTGGGAGAAGGTTCTAGTAGGAACACCTATTTCATTAATTTTGGACTTTTTCTGTTGTTTTTGGACGAAGCCCAAAAATCCTTCCCAAATGAAAACTTTACTTTGTGAAAATATCCTTCCCAAATCAAAATTTTACTTTCTGAATATATTCTTCCCAAATCAAAAGTTCACTTTGTGGCACTATCATATTCACATAAAAATATTGTTTTTTCAATCTATACTTTTGCACCAACATGCAAGAATTTGAAATAATCCTATATTAGAAATTCTAGCTATATCTAAGTTATTTGTTAATTTAATTATTTTTAATACTTTTCCTTGACGTTTTTCCTTGACATGATAAATTTATAAATCCATGAAAGGAGACTTAAATATTTCATGAAAATAACACTGTCACTCGCAATATGCACAAAATTTTTAAAACTTTTAATAAATAGAAAAAAGACATGATGCCATAAGACCCAAGTTTTGTATTGAACCAAAGAGGTATAATAGCAATTATAGCTATTATTATATGATTACATTGAGAGATGTTGCTCTCAGCTCGAGTCTTTATATCCAAAATGATATAGATTGAACATATGTTTACAATTTAAATTGTTGCTCTTAAAGAGCCTCAATTCGTGCCATCTGCATAATTTGACTCCCCATTGTCTTATTGCTCAATGTCACGACAGTCCCTTGCCAGGTGCCATCTGCATAATTTGACTCCCACTTGTCTTGCCAAGCCTTGCCCCTTGGGTGCATTGACTCCCCATTGTCTTATTGCTCAATGTGATAGTCCCTTGCCAGGTGCCATTTGCATTAACTCCCTATTGTCTTGCCAAGCCTTGACCCTTGGGTGACATCCAGTGCAAAATACAAGTGCCATCTGCATTAACTCCCACAAGTTGTCTTGCCAAGCCTTGCCCCTTGGGTGCATTGACTCCCCATTGTCTTATTGCTCAATGTGATAGTCCCTTGCCAAGTGCCATCTGCATTAACTCCCTATTGTCTTGGCAAGCCTTGACCCTTGGGTGACATCCAGTGCATATTTTGACTCTCATTTGACATAGGAGGTGATGAATCTGATTATAATTATCTTGGATTGGCTTCTTGCCTAGTACCCAAATAAAATCCTTCAATGGACTTCAATCCAAAGCTTTAATCATGGACATTCTTCATTTGCGTTGTCTCCTTCTACTTCCTCCATGGCAAGCATCTTAAAAAATTCGTGTATATGCAAAATAGTTTGCTGTGGTATTTTTATTTTTCCTTCTACCTCATATCCCATGCGCTTCTTTGATTTCTTTGCCCTTGAATGCCAAGACACTATGATTGTCTCCGTCGAGACTTGAGAGACCGCTTCATCATTTGGGACCCACTCCTTCATTATACAATTAGTATACAATGTGTTGTTATCCATATTCTCCTTCCTGCCCTTTGGCTCATACCATACCGTTGTAAATGTTGTAGCTCTCCCTTGGTCATCTCTTTGCACATCAACTACTTTTGCAACCCAAAACTTCACATTCTCATATTCATCATCCGATGGCCGAACCACAACAAAACAATCGACTTATATATCTACTTTTGGCATAAACTCTCTCTTCTTCGGTCCACAATATGGACGTGGAAGTAATGATACAAATTCATTTTCAAAGACTGGAGCTGGGCGCAAATCGTTATGAACATTTGGCCAAAACATATTGCATTCTTCCTTGACATCCTTTGAGCCTCGCATTCTCTCAAGGTCCTTTATTAAATTTCGTGTCTTGTTAATTACAGTGGTAGTGTGTTCTCTCCAAGTAGGCTTCAAATCAGGATATCTCCGCAGCATTTCCTCTTTGTATGTAATAAATGCTTTTAGTCCTTCTATTTCACAGTTAGACCTCTCATTGAATTCTTGTATAGGAGCCCATGTTGGATACCCTTCCTTGCTGGGAATTGAAGTTAAGAGACTGTAAGGTTCTTCAGGTTCCCATTTTGTATCATGAGAATACTGTTGCCATTGCATTACAGGTTTTTCATCTTTAAAAAAAAAATGAAAGTAGTGTGGATTGGTATGACCTGTCAATGCATCACCACCCATTTGTATGAAAGGTAGAATGAAGCTCTTCCAATCATACATTCTTTCGAGCCTCTCACATACTGTACTTTCCTTACGACCACCAACTTGCCTACCACATCTTCTTACCAAGTCATCTATTGTCTCCACATTTTGCATTTAAGCTCCCTTGATACTGTGCTAAAAACCTGATCGATATCCTCATGTGTATGCCCAACATACAAAAATCCACATTCGACCTCATTGAAGATTCGATGAGCAACTAGCATGGAGCAGAATGCAAACATGAGTACTTTTCTCGCCAGCAATTATCAGCTTGTATTCTCAAAGTCAGTGGTAGGTGACCTTTTTCTGCATGTATATTGTGAATTGCCTTCATAATAGATGTTACAACTTGATTGCTATCATGTAGATGCAAGGAATCAATCCATATATCTGCAAAGAACTTAATTCCATGCACTAACACTCCACATAGATGTGTCTTTAGAAAGTGCTTTCCTTGTAATTTAGGTGGACTGGCAACAAAACGAGGCAATGTTGTTGTATTCTGATCCATGCCATCTACAATAAGGCACATGTAGTCATCGGGATGCGAAATAGCTTGCTCCTTCCAAAATGCATATTTTTGTCTGGAATGTCGAATAAGGTCATGATGAGATTTTTGGTTTTTTTTGTATAATTCCCTTTGATTTGGACATGTTGCACTCTCAATCGCTCGCTTTAAATCATCACAGACATTGCACTTTGACATTTTTTGCCTCCTTGGGATTTTAACATATCCAAAGTTCTTCTTCCAAAGAGTATACAAAGTATGAGAAGAAGCTACGACATCCCGTCTTTGCCTTTGCTTTTCTGCAATAGAGTCAAATACTTTGAGCTTTGTCAAGCCCATTGGAAGGTGCATTTCAGTGATCACATCACCATTAGGGAGTTTGGTAGATATATGGGGTTGAGGTAAAGCATTTTCATGTATGAAGTCTTGCAAAATTGCTGCTGCCCTGACAGTTGAGATTCTTGATTTGGACCTTCCTCTATTACCATGAATGCTAAATTTGTTGCCGCCCTTTGCCTTGGTGACTAAATCCCAATATGTACCATGGGATAATCGAGTAATATTGCGATATGCCTTATTGCAAATCCTTTTTCCATTTACGAGAGGTTTTACCTTTTGTCTTGAACTTAGCTTTTTATTGCCATTCTGAAGAAAGCAAGAGAGACTTGTGAGAAGGTATTCATTTCTTTTGCTTCCTCTTCTTTGCCACACGTGTCCTCTACATTCCCTGATGTCTGCAAGATCAATGAAGTGCATACATCTTCGCTTGCAACATAGATATCCCAATGCATTTAACATGTTCTCCTCCTTCATTACTCTCTTCCTCTTTGGTTGCTTTTGTGGATCTGCCTGGATTCGCTTTCTCTTCATGCATATGTATGACCGTTTTCGTTCCTCGTGTATGTTGTTATCTGTATTTATGCACTTCTTCCCTCACATTTGTTTGTAACCAAGCATCCATGATTGGTCGTTCCATCCTTGTCCATATCACAATCAAAGTTAAATATTGAATAATCCTCTGTTGATCTCATCCTCGTTTTTAACATACTCTTAGGACCATTCAATGAATTTAATATTCTACGAGAGTATTGAGAACCTTGAAACTCTTCCACTCCTGAGAGAACATCACTCATTGGGACATCTTGCATGGCTTTCACAAATCCACAAGCTTGATTGACACCAGGTTTGTTAATATGCATGAACTCATCCACACTTGACAAGACATCATTATTGAAACCTTTGCCCTTCTCACTGTGCAAGAATTCATCCACCCCAGATAAGGCTTCGCTTCTAAAATCATTTTGCTTCTCAGAACCAATGAATTCATCCACTCTAGATAAGATGTCACTTCTATAATTGAGTATATTGAAATCATCCACATTTGAAGTGAGAGAGCCTAGCACATGGGCACGCTTTTTAGGTCCTTTGATATTGTAGTATACATTTTCTTTATCATTGAAAACCACGTGCCTCTTTCTCATGTTTAAAAATTGCATGCTCCATCTCATATTCTTGCCTACCTCATAGTAGGGATCACATAAGAATGTTATGTTATCAACCATGCCATCATCAGTGACTTTTAGAATCCTCATCTATGCAAATGACCATTTCTCCACTTGTTCAAATCCCAATACTTCACCTTCTGCTACAGTCTTATTTGCAAATGATCTCATTTGTAAAATGTCCCCTATAGTAAAATCCAAGGTGGTGCACTTTGTATTCTTGATAATGTCTGTTGCATAAGTCTCATCTTTGTCCCATGCTATAAATGATTTGTTGGATGTATTGTAGGGCATAACATCTCCAAGTGTTTTCATATCTCCACATTTATACTTTAGCTCAACATGTGCGCTAAGAGTCTTTGATACAGTAACTGCCACCTTATCTTCACCAAGTCTTCAAAAGTGGCAAACTGAATTGGGATCACTATCATGGATTGTAGCAAATGCAACTACTTCTCTTTTGCTACATAAAATCACATCCATCCCTGGAACAAAATCTATAGCCATCTCCTTTATGAGAGTCCTTCGCAAGCAAGCTGCAGTAGCAACAATTACATAAATATTAGTCTCTTTTTAATAATCTACTCATTTATTATAATTTGTAGTTAGTACTTAATTTATGGTGGGAGAAGTTATCTGATCAAGTACTCATCATATGGACATGCCAAGTTATCCTTTGCATGGTCAATCGAGCATTAAATACTATTTTTGCTCTAGTGTCATGCACATCTGTAAAAAAACATGAGCCTGCTAGGTATGTTATCCAATCAAGCACTTATGGGATGGGTATGCCACTTTGCATGTAAGTCAATTCCACCTAGTTGAAGGTGTGTGCAAAGTATTGTGCCCATCGGATATGCTTTGCATTGTCGATCAAGCATAAAACACCATTTTTGCCTTAGTGTCATGCACAACCATGAAAAAACACGGTCCTAAGTGTGTAAATCAAATAGGTACTTATTGGATGGGGGCTCCACTTTTCATGCAAGTCCATTTCAACTAGGTTGAGATGATGCAAAGTATTGTCACCATCGGATATGCTTTGCATGGTAGATTACGCATTATACAACGTTCTTCTCGTAGTGATATGCACATCTGCAAAAAAACATGCCCTTAGGTATGTTATCTGACCAAGTACTTATGCGATGGGTGTGCCTCTTTGACAAAATTTCAATACCACCTAGGTTAAGGCATAGGAAAAGTATTTTTCCCATCGGATATGCTTTGCATGGTCGATTGAGCATTAAATACTATTTTTGCTCTAGTGTCATGCACATCCATAAAAAAAACACGCTGCTAGGTGTGTTATCTGATCAAGTACTTATGCGATGGGAATGCCACTTTGCATGTAAGTCAATTCCACCTGGTTGAAGGTGTGTCAAAGTATTGTGCCCATCGGATATGCTTTGCATTATCGATCAAGCATAAAACACCGTTTTTGCCTTAGTGTCATGCACAACCATATAAAAACACAGCCCTAGGTGTGTTATTCAAACAAGTACTTATCGGATGGGGGCTCCACTTTGCATGCAAGTCTGTTTCAACTAGGTTGAGGTGCGTGCAAAGTATTGTCACCATCGTATATCCTTGGCATGGTCGATCACGCATTATACACCATTTTTTCCCGAGTGATATGCACATCCACAAAAAAACATGCCCTTAGGTGTGTTATCTGACCAAGTACTTATCGGATGGGTGTGCCTCTTTGATAACATTATAATACCACCAAGGTTGAGGCATAAAAAAAGTGTTGTGCCCATCACATATCCTTTGCATGATCGATCGAGTAATAAATACTATTTTTGCTCTAGTGTCATGCACATCCATAAAAAAACACGCTGCTAGGTATGTTATCTGATCAAGCACTTATGGGATGGGAGTGCCACTTTGCATGTAAGTCAATTCCACCTATTTGAAGGTGTGTGCAAATTATTGTTCCCATCGGATATGCTTTGCATTGTCGATCAAGGATAAAACAACGTTTTTGCCTTAGTTTCATGCACAACCATGAAAAAACACGGTCCTAGGTGTGTTAATCAAACAAGTACTTATCAAATGGGGGCTCCACTTTGCACACAAGTCTGTTTCCACTACAAAAAGTGTTGTGCCCATTAGATATCCTTTGCATGGTCGATCGAGCATTAAATACTATTTTTGCTCTAGTGTCATGCACATCCGTAAAAAAACACGCTGCTAGGTATGTTATTCGATCAAGCACTTATGGGATGGGCGTGCCACTTTGCATGTAAGTCAATTCCACCTAGTTTAATGTGTGTGCAAAGTATTGTGCCCATCAGATATGCTTTGCATTGTCGATCAAGCATAAAACACCGTTTTTGCCTTAGTGTCATGCACAACCATGAAAAAACACGGTCCTAGGTGTGTTATTCAAACAAGTACTTATCGGATGGGGGCTCCACTTTGCACGCAAGTCCGTTTCAACTACATTGAGGTGCATGCAAAGTATTGTCACCATCGGATATGCTTTGCATGGTCGATTACGCCTTATAGACCATTTTTTCTCTAGTGATATGCACATCCACAAAAAAACATGCCCTTAGGTGTGTTATCTGACCAAGTACTTATCATATGGGTGTGCCTCTTTGAGAACATTTCAATACCACCTAGGTTGAGGTGTACGAAAAGTGTTGTGCCCATCGGATTGTTGGTAAGCTGAAAGGAAAGCAAAGAGTGGACACAAACTCAGAATACTTGCATTATGGAATGAAGAAGAGTGAGGTCCTTAAGTAGGCACCTCATACATGCTCACTGACATCACTGATGACTTCAGAGCTCCACAATCATCTCCTCAATCTACTCCTAGATTCTCTCAATCATCCTATGTGTCTTTCCACCACCTAACTGTGCTTGTGGGCACCTAACTGTGCCTCTAGCACTCACACATAGAAACTAAGGTGTGCCTGAGGCATACACCTTGAGATATCCCATCAAACCCCCCCTCAAGGGAATGCCTCAGGCTATTTCAAGGATACATCTAGTCTCATAGTTTCTCATGCCATCTCATGGTGGTCAAGGATAAACCTATGGCTAGGTTCTCATGCTAGCAAGGGTTCCCTTAGGTGTAAGGTAAACAAAAAGGGATACAAAAAGACCTTACAATGGTTATCTCCCCTACATGTATATGCACACAATGTGTGCAGGAGGTACCATGGAGCAAAACATACACATGGCCTACATCATAAGGTGACCAGAGGTGTTTACAAAACACACAAAACACAATAATTTATTTCATTCATTTTGGAGGACTATCCAAGTTGAGTACCTTGACATAAAAAGAGAGATCTGGAGCATACATAGAGATGATTTAAAATGCATAATCTTCAAAGGATGCCTCATCTTGTGGAGGCTCATCAATTGAAAGTAGATTTGCATTTTCTGTCTTTGCTTTGGCTCTACAAAACTTCTCATGATGGTTGTTCTTGCCACAGTGCTTGCATGGATTAATTTTGAAGCAGTCCTTTGAAAGGTAATTTGTCTTTCCACAGTGATTGCAAGGGGTATACTTGCCCTTCTGGACTTTTACAGCATAAATAGTGTCATTGCCTTTCCTGAGCTCCATATGCCTTTCTTCTTCTTGGAGAGCAGAGATAATACCTTCAAGATTAGGATTAGGAAGATTTTTCAAAGTGGTAACTATGTGATCATAATCTTCAGGCATACTCTTAAGTAACACTGCCATAGCATCATCTGGAGTAATAGGAGAATTGATAGAAGCTAATTGAGTAAGACTCTGCATATAGTTGACATGAGCTGCCAAAGTAGTGCCACTAACCATCTTCAATTCAAAGAAAGAGATTTTAAGTGATAATTTAGAGATGTGAGAGCTAGCACCAAAAATCATGTCAAGCTTCTGCCAAGCTTATGAAGGAGACTCCAAGTCAGAGATATGGTGAATATAATCATCTCCTAAAGCAAGAGCAATGATACCATATACTTTCTCCTCTCTAGTGGGATCCCTTGCCAGTCGTGTCGGAGTTGAGGATTCTCCAGCATTGGAGGCTGTAGAAGAAGCGGTTGGAGTCGGTTTGACAAGTCCCCATAGGTTCTCCCTCATCAATGCAAATTTCACCTTCATCTGCCATGTGTGAAAGCCCTTTCCATTGAACTTCTCTAGATTCAATAGGGTAGCCATGAGAGGGTCTAACCCAGATATTGGGCAGTGTCTATCTCTCTTACAAGGCAAAAAATAACTAAAAGACTTCCAAAATATAAGCACTTGATGTAGCAAAGACTAGTGACCAATATTCAATCAATGATGCTTCTTCTTACATGCTTCATAGAGGTGGCTAAAATGAATACTTTTTAATCAAAGACAGATCTAGCAATTCAAAGAAAAACTGAAGCCACACTTGTACTGATGTTATTGAAAGTTTCAAAAAACCAGAAATGCTAGAATAGCATCTTATGTAGCATCTTCTTCAAAAACTTGTCAAAACTGTCAAAACCAAAAGGCTGAACTTGGAGGGCTTATAGCTTACTCTTTAGAGCAAAGAAAAAGGGGGTTTTTAAGGCAAAAGAGAGTTGTTATACCACAAAAGATCCTCTGGGAAGAAAAGGTGCAAAAAGGCATCAGAACTCCATAGCTTGCCTTTCCAATTTCGATTGGTTTTTCTCTATTTTCAGCTTGAATAAGCAACCATTGTTGCTCAGATTTCAGCACAAGATAGCTCTAGGTATGGACTAGCTCCCCCTAAAAGGAATTAGAGGAAGATGAAGTGTGCTAAGAGAAAACGCAGAAGAAAGAGTCGACAGAATTCGTGTAATGGCGACGAAACGGGCATGGTTTTCTTCAATTCCTCTCAGCTAGGGGTTTGCCCCTTCGAGGTGGATCTCCAGCAGGAAGGACGTGGGAAATGGCTGAGAACCGGAGGAGAACAAGCTTAAGCAAACTTTGGGAAGAAGAGGGAGAGATGGTGAAGAAGAAGATGGTGATGTGGCAGAAATGGGCTCAAGGGGGATCAAAGGGCTCTAATACCATGTTGGTAAGCTAAAAGGAAAGCAAAGAGTGGACACAAACTCAGAATACTTGCATTATGGAATGAAGAAGAGTGAGGTCTTTAAGTAGGCACCTCATACATGCTCACTGACATCACTGATGACTTCAGAGCTCCACAATCATCTCCTCAATCTGCTCCTAGATTCTCTCAATCATCCTATGTGGCTTTCCACCACCTAACTTTCCACCACCTAACTGTGCTTGTGGGCACCTAACTGTGCCTCTAGCACTCACACGTAGAAACCAAGGTGTGCCTCAGGCATACACCTTGAGATATCCCATCATGGATATCCTTTGCATGTCGATCGAGCATTAAATACTATTTTTGCTCTAGTGTCATGCACATCCGTAAAAAAACACGCTGCTAGGTATGTTATCCGATCAAGCACTTATGGGATGGGAGTGCCACTTTGCATGTAGGTCAATTCCACCTAGTTGAAGGTGTGTGCAAAGTATTGTGCCCATTGGATATGCTTTGCATTGTCGATCAAGCATAAAACACCGTTTTTGCCTTAGTGTCATGCACAACCATGAAAAAACACGGTCCTAAGTGTGTTAATCAAACAAGTACTTATCGGATGGGGGCTCCACTTTGCATGCAAGTTTGTTTCAGCTAGGTTGAGATGCGTGCAAAGTATTGTCATCATCGGATATGCTCTGCATGGTCGATTACGCATTATACAATGCTTTTCTCGTAGTGATATGCACATCCACAAAAAAACATGCCCTTAGGTATGTTATCTGACCAAGTACTTATCGGATGGGTGTGCCTCTTTGAGAACATTTCAATACCACCTAGGTTAAGGTGTAGGAAAAGTATTGTGCCCATCGGATATGCTTTGCTTGGTCGATCGAGCATTAAATACCATTTTTGCCTTAGTGTCATGCACATCCGTAAAAAAACATGCTGCTAGGTGTGTTATCCGATCAAGTACTTATGCGATGGGAATGCCACTTTGTATGTAAGTCAATTCCACCTAGTTGAAGGTTTGTGCAAAGTGTTGTGCCCATCGGATATGCTTTGCTTTGTTGATCAAGCATAAAACACTGTTTTTGCCTTTGTATGCACAACCATATAAAAACACAGCCGTAGGTGTGTTATCAAAATAAGTACTTATCGAATGGGGGCTCCACTTTGCACGCAAGTCCATTTCAACTACATTGAGGTGTGTGCAAAGTATTTTCACCATCGGATATGCTTTGCATGGTCGATCACGCATTATACACCTTTTTTCCCTAGTGATATGGACATCCACAAAAAAACATGCCATTAGGTGTGTTATCTGACCAAGTACTTATCAGATGGGTGTGCCTCATTGAGAACATTTCAATACCACCTAGGTTGAGGTGTACAAAAATTGTTGTGCCCATCGGATATCCTTTGTATGGTCGATCGAGCATTAAATACTATTTTTGCTCTAGTGTCATGCACATCCGTAAAAAACATGCTGCTAGGTATGTTATCCGATCAAGCACTTATGGGATGGGAATATCACTTTGCATGTAAGTCAATTCCACCTAGTTGAAGGTGTGTGCAAAGTATTGTGCCCATCGGATATGCTTTGCATTGTCGATCAAGTATAAAACACCATTTTTACCTTAGTGTCATGCATAACCATTTAAAACACGGTCCTAGGTGTGTAATTTAAACAAGTACTTATCAGATGGGGGCTCCACTTTGCACGCAAGTCTGTTTCAACTAGGTTGAGGTGCATGCAAAGTATTGTCACCATCGGATATGCTTTGCATGGTCGATCACGCATTATACACCATTTTTTCCCGAGTGATATGCACATCTGCAAAAAAACATGCCCTTAGGTATGTTATCTGAACAAGTACTTATCGGATGGGTGTGCCTCTTTGAGAACATTCCAATAACACCTAGGTTGAGGGGTACAAAAAGTGTTGTGCCCATCGGATATCCTTTGCATGATTGATCGAGCAATAAATACTATTTTTGCTCTAGTGTCATGCACATCCGTAAAAAAACACGCTACTAGGTATGTTATTTGATCAAGCACTTATGGGATGGAAGTGCCACTTTGCACGTAAGTCAATTCCACCTAGTTAAAGGTGTGTGCAAAGTATTGTGCCCATCGGATATGCTTTGCATTGTCGATCAAGTATAAAACACCGTTTTTTCCTTAGTGTCATACACAACCATGAAAAAACACGGTCCTAAGTGTGTTAATCAAACAAGTACTTATCGGATGGGGGCTCCACTTTGCATGCAAGTCCATTTCAACTATGTTGAGGTGTGTGCAAAGTATTGTCACCATCAGATATGATTTTCATGGTCGATCATGCATTATACACCGTTTTTTCCCTAGTGATATGCACATCCGCAAAAAAACACACCCTTAGGTGTGTTATCTGACTAAGTACTTATTGGATGGGTGTGCCTCTTTGAGAACATTTCAATACCACCTAGTTTGTAGTGTAGGAAAAGTGTTGTGCCCATCGGATATCCTTTGCATGGTCGATCGAGCATTAAATACTATTTTTGCTCGTGTCATGCACATCCGTAAAAAAAACTCACTGCTAGGTATGTTATCCGATCAAGCACTTATGGGATGGGTGTGCCACTTTGCATGTAAGTCAATTACACCTAGTTGAAGGTGTGTGTAAAGTATTGTGCCCATCGGATATGTTTTGCATTGTCGATCAAGCATAAAACACCGTTTTTGCCTTAGTGTCATGCACAACCATGAAAAAACACGGTCCTAAGTGTGTTAATCAAACAAGTACTTATCAGATGGGGGCTCCAATTTGCACGCAAGTCTGTTTCAACTAGGTTAAAATGCATGCAAAGTATTGTCACCATTGGATATGCTCTGCATGGTCGATTACGCATTATACAACATTTTTCCTGTAGTGATATGCACATCCGCAAAAAAACACGCCCTTAGGTATGTTATCTGACCAAGTACTTATCGGATGGGTGTGCCTCTTTGAAAACATCTCAATACCACCTAGGTTAAGGTATAAGAAAAGTATTGTGCCCATCGGATATGCTTTGCATGGTTGATCGAGCATTAAATACCATTTTTGCCTTAGTGTCATGCACATCCGTAAAAAAACACGCTGCTAGGTGTGTTATCCGATCAAGTACTTATGCAATGGGAATGCCACTTTGCATGTAAGTCAATATCACCTAGTTTAAGGTGTGTGCAAAGTATTGTGCCCATCGGTCATGCTTTGCATTGTTGATCAAGCATAAAACACCGTTTTTGCCTTTGTGTCATGCACAACCATATAAAAACACGACCGTAGGCATGTTATTCAAACAAGTACTTATTGGATGGGGGCTCCACTTTGCACGCAAGTCTGTTTCAACAATGTTGAGGTGCGTGCAAAGTATTGTCACCATCGGATATGCTTTGCATGGTCGATCACACATTATACACCATTTTTTCCCTAGTGATATGGACATCCGCAAAAAAGCACACCCTTAGGTGTGTTATCTGACCAAGTACTTATCGGATGGGTGTGCCTCTTTGAGAACATTTCAATACCACCTAGGTTGAGGTGTACGAAAAGTGTTGTGCCCATCAGATATCCTTTGCATGGTCGATCGAGCATTAAATACTATTTTTTCTCTAGTGTCATGCACATCTGAAAAAACACGCTGCTAGGTATGTTATCCGATCAAGCCCTTATGGGATGGGCATGCCACTTTGCATGTAGGTCAATTCCACCTAGTTGAAGGTGTGTGCAAAGTATTGTGCCCATCGGATATGCTTTGCATTGTCGAACAAGCATTAAACACTGTTTTGGCCTTAGTGTCATGCACAACTGTCAAAAAACGTGGTCCTAGATGTGTTATTCGACTAAGTACTTATGGGATGGGCACGCCACTTTGCATGTAAGTCAATAATACCTAGGTTGAGATGTGTGCAAAGTATTGTGATGATCGCATATGCATTGCATTGTTGATTAAGCATAAATCAGTATTTTTACCTTAGTGTCATGGACAACAACCATTAAAAAACATGGTCCTAAGTGTGATATTCTAAAAAGTACTTATTGAATGGGCATTCCACTTTGCATGGAATACCATACCACCGTTTTTGATGCATGTGCAAAGTATTGTGCCCATCGGATATGCTTTACATGGTAGATTGAGTATTAAATACCGTTTTTGGCCTTGGTGTCATGTACAACCATCAAAAAACACAATCGTAGGTGTATTTTTCAAACAAGTACTTATCGGATGGGGATGCCACTTTGCACACAAGTCAATACTTCCTAGGTTGAGGAACGTGCAAAGTCTTGTGTCCATTGGATATGCTTTGCATAGTCGATCTCACATTATACACCATTTTGTTCCTAGTGTTATGCACAATCGTCATAAAATACGTTTGGAGGTGTATTATCCGAACAAGTACTTATGGGATGGGTGCACCACTTTGCATGCAAGTCAATATGACCTAGGTTGAGGCGTGTACAAAGTTTTGTGCCCATCGGAGAAATGTAGATGCGATAATATTAGAAAATTCTCGGTATGTGTATATGTGTGTGTGTGTGGCAAACAATTTTGATACAACAAAGTAAACACCTAGTGCACAAATTATGCACTTCATACCTTGAGTAAATAAGCTTGTTGATGAGGATAAATACGCCCTTGAATAAAAGCATAGTTGTTGTATGACCACAATAGGATCGCTTTGACACCTGTGATTTTGCCCACATGTAAGTTTGCAAATAGTATAAAAAATCATATAATAATATATTAATAGTTTGCAAATGTGTATAGCAAGTGAGTAATGGGAAGTGGAAGTGGGAGTGAGGAGGGAGGAGTGGAATGGGAGAGGGAAGTAATAGGGGTGTATGATAATAAGTATAAAAAATAGTATAATAATATATTAATAGTTTTCAAATGGCAAGTGAGTAATGGGAAGTGGAAGTGAGAGCGGGGAGGGAAGAATGGAATGGGAGAGGGGAAGGTAATAGGGGAGTAGGATAATAAGGGAGTGAAATGAGTGAGGGGAGTTAATAGGGGATGAAAAAGAGGAGGGTGAGATGGGGAAATATGGGATTTTGGGAAATGGGAGGAGTATGGGACGTGGTGGAAATGTGGGATGGGAGTGGTGGCAATGGGGGAGGAAGAAGAAATGGATGGGGGGAGGGCTAATGGAAGATTGGGATGAGGGATGGGGGTCCAATGGGAGAGGGGGAGTAATGGGAGCCAATGGGAGAGGGGATAAATGAAAAGCCAATAGGAGAGAGGGGAGGAATGGAAAGCCAATAGGAGAGCAGGAAAACCTAATTTTTCTTATATCTAGTCTTCCTTCTTCATTCATTCTCCCCTCATTTCATTCATTCAAGCAAGAAAGCAAGGACGATCAAGAAAGCGAGGAAGGAAGAGCAAGAAAGCAAGAAAGAGCAAACTTACAAACTTTTTCCAGATACTTGTAAATTTTTTTGATTAATTCTTTATTTAGATTTTTTTTTTTAAATTTAAAGAGAGAGGAACTAGAGAGAGAAAGGTTCCTACCAGGAGGGGAGGAGAAGAAGAGGATGGAGGGGTGGGAGGGAAGGGAGAGGATGAGGGGAGGGAGAGGTGGGGGCGGGGTCCAGGGCAGGAGGGGGAAAGGAGGGGGGAAGGGGGGTGGGGGGGAAGGGGGGGGGGATGGGGCAGCCTCCGCTGGAGGGGGGAAGGGGAAGGGGGGGCACGGTCGCCACCTCCCTGGAGGAGGGGAAGGGGGCGGAAGGGGGGAGGGGGGGGGGCTGGCGGGGGGGGCGAAGGGGGGAGGGGGGGCTAGCGGCCACCAGCCCCGTGGAGGGGGGGAAGGGGGGGGGCTAGCGCCCCCTTCTAGGGGGAAGGAGGGCGGGGGGAAGGGGGGGGGTTGGCGGCTGTGACCGCCAGACCCCCTGGAGGGGGGGAAGGGGGGATGGGGGGGTGGAGGGGGAAGGGGGTGGGAGGGGGGCGGCGGGGGGCTAGCGAGGGGGGAAGGGGGGAGGGGGGAAGGGGGGAGGGGGGGGGCTAGCGGCCACGCCAGTCCCATGGAGGGGGGGAAGGGGGTGAAGGGGGCGAGGGGGGGAAGGGGGGAGGGGGGGGAACGCAGCCGCCAGCCCCGTGGAGAGGGGGAAGGGGGGCGGGGGGGAAGGGGGGTGGGGGCTGGCGGCAACGGCCGCCAGACCCCCTAGAGGGGGGGAAGGGGGGATGGGGAGGTGGAGGGGGGCGGGGGGCTGGTGGGGGGGGGGAAGGGGGGAGGGGGGGGCTAGCAGCCGGCCGCGGCCGCCAGCCCCGTGGAGGGGGGGAAGGGGGGAGGGGGGGCTGGCGCCCCCCTCCAGGTAGAAGGGGGGCGAGGGGGCTGGCGGCCATGTCTGCCAGCCCCGTGGAGGGGGGAAGGGGGGAGAGGGGGCTAGCACCCCCCTCCAGGGTGAAGGGGGCAGGGGGGAAGGGGGCAAAGGGGGCGAGGGGGGTAGGGGGGGAAGGGGGGAGGGGGGGGGCTAGCGGCCGCGAAGGGGGCGGGGGGGGAAAGGGGGGAGGGGGGGGCTGGCGGCCACGGCCGCTAGCCTCGTGGAGGGGGGGAAGGGGGGAGGGGGGGCTAGCACCCCCCTCCAGGGGGAAGGGGGGCGGGGGGCAAGGGGGGGTGGGGGCTGGCGGCCGCGGCCGCCAGACCCCCTGGAGGGAGGGAAGGGGGGATGGGGGGTGGAGGGGGAAGGGGGTGGGAGGGGGGCGGGGGGCTAGCGGGGGGGGGGGGGGGGGAGGGGGGGGCTGGCGGCTACAGCCGCCAGCCCCGTGGAGGGGGGGAAGGGTGGAGGGGGGGATGGCGCCCCCCTCAGGGGGAAGCGGGGCGGGGGGGAAGGGGGGGGGCTGGCAGCCGCGACTGCCAGACCCCCTAGAGGGGGGGAAGAGGGGATGGGGGTGTGGAGGGGGAAGGGGGTGGGGGGGGGGGGGGGAAGGGGGGGGTTGGCAGCCACCAGCCCCGTGGAGGGGGGGAAGGGGGGCGGGGGGCTGGCGGGGGGGAAGGGGGGGCGGGGGGCTGGTGGGGGGGAAGGGGGGAGGGGGGGCAAGGGGCTGGTAGGGGGGGCTGGTGCCCCCCCTCCAGGGGGAAGGGGGGTAGGGGGGAGGGGGGGCTGGCAGCCATGATCACTAGACCCTCTGGAGGGGGCGAAGGGGGGATGGGCGGGTTGAGGGGGAAGGGGGTGGGAGGGGGCGGGGGGCTAGCGGGCAGGGGGGAAGGGGGGAGGGGGGGTTGGTGGCCACGGTCGCTAGCCCCGTGGAGGGAGGGAAGGGGGGAGGGGGGGCTAGCGCCCCCTCCAGGGGGAAGGGGGGGTTGGCACCCCCCTCCAGGGGAAGGGGGGCGGGGGGAAGGGGGGATGGGGGGTGGAGGGGGGAAGGGGGTGGGAGGGAGGGCTGGCGGCCATGGTCGCCAGACCCCCTTGGACGGGGGGAAGGGGGGGGTGGGGGGGGAAGGGGAGGGGGGAGCGGGAGGGGAGGGGAGGGGGGCGAGGGGTCGAGGGGGGGGCAGAGGGGGGGAGGGGTTCTGGTGGCAGAGGGAGGGGAGGGGAGGGGAGGAGGGGAGGGTGGGGTCGAGGGAGGGAGGGAGGGGGGAGGGGAGCGAAAGGAGAGAGAGGAGAGAGAGAGGGAGAGAGAGAGAGGGAGAGGAGAGGAGGGAGCCAAAGGAGAAAGAGGGGAGAGGGAGGGAGAGGAGTGAGAGAAAGAGTGAGGGGAGGAAGAGAGAAAGAGAGAGAGAGAGAGAGTGAGGGGGCAAGGTATGGGAGAGAGAGAGAGAGTGAGGGAGAGAGAAACACGGGAGTAGAGGGAGAGAGGTTGAATTCTTATAAGAGCGACAAATAAGATTTGACTTAGGGAAAGAATGAAAGGGACTTACTAGAAGAAAGTATCAAGAAGAATGTTGAACAGAAATTGGAATTCTTACAACTAAGAGTAGAACTATCACGAGCAAGAGCGACAAATAAGATTCTTGCTCAAATAAGATTTGACTTACTATCACGAGCAAGAGCGACAAATAAGATTCTTGCTCAAATAAGATTACTATCACAAGCAAGAGTGACAAATAAGATTTGACTTACTATCACGAGCAAGAGCGACAAATAAGATTTGACTTACGAGAAGAATGAAAGGGACTTATGAGAAGAAAGTATCAAGAAGAATGTTGAACAAAAATTTAAATTCAAAAGGAACGTATGAGAAGAGAGTATGAGAAGAATGTTGAACACAAATTTGAATTCAAATTTATAATGAATTCAAATTTTCCCTCTCTTTTTTGAAAATTCAAATTTATGCGTAGGAGGAGAGGGCTAGTTTTTCTTATATATACTCTTCTTTTCCATTCATTCATTCTCACTCTCTCCTCATTTCATTGAAGCAACCAAGAGCTAAAGAGAAAGGATAAGCGAAGCCTTACTTTTTTCACTTTTTCCAAGTACTTGCATTCTTTTTCATTCATCTTGTAATTCTTTTTCTTTACTTACAATTCTTTTTCAATTAGTTTCGTGTTAAAGTTTTTGAGTTCTATTTCTTAAAATTCGTCTTGTAATTCTTTTTCTTTACTTACAATTCTTTTTCAATTAGTTTATTGTTAAAGTTTTTGAGGAGGGGGGTCTTTTAGAAGGCATTACAATTCTTTTTAAATTAGTTTCTAATTTGAGTTTTTGAGTTCTATTTTAATTAGTTTCTTATTTATATTTGAGTTTGTAAATTTGAGAAATGAGAGAATAGGGAGGGAGAGAAAGAGAGAGA